>NC_135433.1:25079040-25226083 GCF_051991255.1 Vanacampus margaritifer
AGTTAGACAATCCATCATGCTCACTCATCCACAATTGACAGGAGAATGTGAGAGAATGGCACACCTGCCCAGGAACACGATGTCAACAAAGTGCCAAGCGGTTTTCCACGCTTTCTCCACCGCCTTCATCGCAGAAAAAATCGAAGTCAGGGGTGAGTCAATTCGTTCGAAAAATTTGTTTGCTAAAGTCACCTTCCATCATTCAGGTGTTATTTCTACAAAATGTGTTCAGTGAACCCCCATTTATCTTGGGCTCTAAATTATAAACTACCCACAATGAGTGAAAATCTGTGGTATAGACCAAATAATAAAACAACAACATTGTTATACTTTTTTACCCTGCCTACATGCTTGAAATGTTTAAAATGCACATTTTTTAGGTTGCATGATTTGGGGCCATGGTAGGGCTAAAAATTAAACGGAAATGGTTCTATCCAAGAATGAGTGATAATAATGATGACAATGAATCTATTTATCAGTAGCCAATCAGAGTCCAATAGAATGAAAATCCAGTGAGACTGCATAGGTTATATTGTATGACAGCGTATTAGGGCCATGTATATACTGTGTGTGTGTGTGTGTGTATATATATATATATATATATATATATATATATATATATATATATATATATATATATAATTTTTTTTAGAGGGTGGGGGCAATATTCCGAGAAAAAAACTCGGAAATTTGCCACTAAATTTGCGACTTTAGAAAGTGGCAAATTTGTGAGTTTATGCTAAAAAAAAAACACATAGCGTAGCTAAAGTCTAATCATGTGAGGATTCGTTGGTGGTTAATGGGACACTGTTTATACAATGAAAAGTCAGGATGGAGACGGATTCATTTTTAAATTTAAACTTTACTCGTCATTCACCGCAGCCAGAGCGACAGCACTTCCTGATCCCCTATCAGCTGACTAACACTAACCAATCAGATGCTAGCATTCTTAAGGTAAACGCTAGTGAATGACGGAGAGCAGCAGATTCGACACATCAATAGATACTTGTACAAAAAAATAATAATAAATGTATGAACCTGTAAATAATAATTCTGGAAACATAAATGTATAATACACATTTTAACAAATTAACTTAAACGCTTGATCATCCGGGTGTGGACCTCCGCAAAGTGAGGCGTCTTTGTCGCTGGCCAGTGGCCGTACACAACGCTTCAAAGAACGAATGCTTAACATCATATGGTTAATCTCTGCTAAAGCAATTACTATCTCCTTATTTGGAAAGTATTGGAACAAACAGTCGAGTAGTACACTATGTGTAGTTCTCGTAACTTTCTGCAATTTGCAAATTTGCCACTTTAGTTTTTTTCTCGGAATATTGATCCCTGCCCTCTCAAAAATATATATTTATACGTGGCCCTAATACGCCGTCATAATATTAACATTTTACTGCATTTTAATTAAGATGAATTTTTTTCCAATACTCAATATACAGTTTTCATGTTAACATAAAAAGCTGCTACGTTCTGAAAAACAAAACATGATGAAGCGGGGTTTACTGTCTTTGTTTACACACTAATGATTGAAATAGAAGCCTGAAAATGTTGAAATAATGGTGTGAATGTTTCTTGTAAAGCCCGTCACATGGAAATCTTTAGCAGTAACCTTCGCCATCGGGGGAGCTATGCTTGGTGGGATGAAATACTTAAAGAGCGAAAAGGAAGAAAGTAAGCTGCAAAGTACACGTTCACCTGTACATTGACTTATGAGCATGCTCACATAACAAATTAAACTCATAAGTCAAGGTAGCACTGTATTAAAGACAAGCACTGAAGCCTCACACTCATGTGTCCGTAACGATGCTATGTGTCGCAGTGATGGAAAAAGAGCGCAAAAAGTCGATGGGGAAACCGGCGCTGGGCGGACCGTTCTCGCTGGTGGACCACAACGGGAAGTCGGTGAGCAGTGACAACTTCCTGGGCCAATGGGTGCTCATCTACTTTGGCTTCACGCACTGTCCTGACATCTGCCCCGACGAGCTGGAGAAGATGATGGAAGTGGTGGATGAAATCGGTAAAAAACAAACAAACTCTAACATACAGTACAGTGAAGCTCGTTTATCACGGTGGGGGTTACATTCAAGATGCACACTCCATTAATGAAAATCTGAGATGTTGTTAGACATTTTATATTTGAATATCAAAATGTTTAACCAAACCATATTATTGTATCTAATGAAAGACTGCTAGCTTAATGCTAACATATAATGTGAAATGTCATAGACTAGCAAATAGAAATTAGCACAGATGTAACAGTAATGAATCATTTCTGCCTCTTCTTCTTGCTCTTTATCAAGCTGTATCTCTTCCAGTAGAGCTCAGTGCTGCTTGGTATGTTGTGGCAGTGGCGCAACATAGTACTACACTGAATGTACACAACTTAAAATTCTCACCGTAAAAACCCATGAACAGAACTTAAAAATAAACTATAGTCAGGGTTCACTGTACTTATGCTTCAAGAGTGGTTGCAGTCGCTTCTCAGCTGATCACTTAATATGTACTTTGTGTGTGTGTTAATCCAGACCAAATCAAGTCTCTGCCCAACCTGACGCCCATCCTCATCACCATTGATCCAGACAGGGACACCCCAGAGGCCATGAGAGCCTATGTCAAAGGTACAGCATAGCATGAGAAACGTGACCTGTGACAGAGAAACAAACTGAAGTGAAGAAGATGCAACATGATGCTCACTGTTAAAAGCTGGAAGTTGAAATATTACAAATGGCTGCATATAGTCAACAAATAAGCATTTAAAGCTTAAAGGAAATGTCTAGTGGTACCTTAATTTAAGAGTTTTTCCAGTGATGAGCCATCACTTGGTCCATTTTATTTATTTATTTTGCTTTGAGTAATGAGTGATCTTCAGATAGGAAATGGAAAACAATGTAGCATTGAGGTACCTTTATGCCCAGGCATGTGGGCAAGGAGAGCCACAGTCGTTTATTGAACAAACACACACACACACACACACACACATAAAATGACAGCACTCACAAGGAGCTGCTGTAGGCCACAACTAACATTCATATGCTCACATGCAGACAAACCGGTAAACCTGACGTCCATTCCCGACTTCACTTTACTAGGCCACGCCTCTTAAAGGCACAGATGCAATATTATAGTACCAGTAATTAAACTTTATGAAACCAGTTTATTTCTTGCCATTCTCTTTTATTATATTTTATGTTACTATTAGGACACGACCAATGTGGATTTTTTTGGGGCCAGGCTTATTGCAGTACTTGGCAAAATAAAATTCTGAAAATCAATAATGATGAATTAAAAAAACATCAGAATAGTCAAATACCTTTTTATGGTCCCTGAACACAACAAGAAAGATATGAATTACAAGCACATTTGCCTGCTTTACAATACAGTACTAACCCCCCACCCCCCGATATTAAAAGAGCTAACATCAGCCGATTAAATTGGCTGGCTGATTAATCAGTAGAGCCCTAGTTATTATAAAAGTTATTAAAAAAATATATTAAGAACATCTAACAAAACAAAAGGTGTTTTCAGGGGGGCTAAAACTTATTAATGGCATTTATTTTCACTTCATTCTAATGGGGCTCATTGATTTGATATAGGAGTAAACTGAGTTGTGAACTTGGTCACAAAATGGATTAAGCTCTGAAGTCAAGGTACCACTGTAATTGGACTGTACTGCGTGTTTAGAACATTTCAGCAGTGAAGAACAAGTATTTTTTTTCAGATTGCCTAGTACAGTGATACCTTGACTAAGGAGTTGAATCCATTCCATGACTGATCTTGTAATGCAGTTTACTCCTAACTGAAATTGTAAATGAGATGCGGGGTGCTGGTCTGCTGTTGTAGCATTCCTCAAGCGGCAGTGTATCCTAAATTCACAAATTTGGGTTCACAACAAACAGCAACACCTCGTAACTCAGGAAACTCGTAAGTTGAGATGTAGCTCAGTCTGCTGGTTTGAATAGAACGTTACGATTCAGCTAGCCCTTGAAAAATTTCAAATTCTTGGATCAATTTTATTTATTGTAAAATAATACCGATGTGAAAGGTGGCTTTTTGGATTGTCATCGTTTCCCCTCCACCCCATGTTTTTCTAGAGTTTTCTCCTAAGTTAATGGGCCTGACAGGGACAACAGCTCAAGTGGAGCAAGCGTCAAGAGCTTACAGAGTTTACTACAGCCAAGGACCCAAAGATGAAGACAACGACTACATCGTGAGTCACCGTAAACAATCACAGAAAACCCGTTTAGCATTGATTTATCAGATGAAGGTCAATGTACACTCTTTATTTCACTTGTAAGACAATTCAGCTCTCTAGTAAAATAATTACACTTTTCCTACCACTGCCTTCTTCTACTCACTGTATGACGTTCTGCACAAGCGTAGGCACTATGTTACTAAGGAGGAAAATTGCACTGGTTGAAAACTGCATGCTACTAGTACTAGTGAAGCACAAGATGTTAGAAGAATTACTAGAAAAACTAGAAGGATTTTATAATGTAAAATTGTCAATAGTAGCATGCAGATGTCAACTAGTGCAGTTTTGTCTCATACACTAGTTATTCATACATGTAGTTAGTTGTCCTACTAGTATGCCAAATATGACTAGTGTGCACTAGTAGAATGGCTGTGTATGCGTGTTGACAACTGCATCTTACTAGTACTATTGGTGGTGACATAAAATTGTGTTTGTTAATATCTCGCACTTCACTAATGGTACAAATATAATACAAATTTGCACAATTTTGCACAACTCGTAACATGTATTTACATGTTACTACTAACATTTATTTACATGTTACTACTAACATGTATTTACATGTTACTACTAACATGTATTTACATGTTACTAGTCGTACTAGGATGGCAAAGTTGTCATACTAGTGTGTAGAAATATACATACACTAGTGGAAGACGGTATAGTGGAGAAAAAAAATACTAAGAAGGAAATTTTTGTGCGGAGTTGTCTTTTTTAGTGAGGACCAACTCCATACTAATACTTTTCATAGACCCGATTTGAGTATGTATTTAACTAATTTGCTCCCAAAAGCATATAAAAACGTTTTATTTTCAATATTGCCATACAGTTTGATGCAGCTTCTGAACTGAAGAGAACGGTTAAAGCAAAGGTAGTTATTACAAAAATGGCCAGCAGGTGGCAACAGAGTATAAGAGATCAACCAGGGCCTTGTTGCAAAAAGCTCTTTCCACCAGTTGTGTGAATAGTGATGAAACTTAGCTATATTCTAATGCTAATTGCTGCAAAACAGAAAAAGAAAGACATACAGACGCTCCCCAACTTACGAACGAGTTACGTTCCGAGCGATCAGTCGTAAGGTGAATTTGTTCGTAAGTTGCTTCAGTGCTATATTTTGTATTATAATTTATGTTTAAAGAGAATACGTACAGTACTGTACTACGTATGTTAGAGAGAGAGAGCGAGAGACACACACAGTATGTACATGTACGTAATAAGATAAATAAAATGAAGTTTAACTTACTTTTGGAAGATGTACTCGATGCTTAAGGATTTGATGGAGGAGGAGGATTTTATATCATGAGAGGTTCTTCGTCGTCGCTGGAATGGGCTTCAAAAGTTACTTCCTCCTCCGTAACTTCAATGTAGGAAGAAGTTGAGGGTCGCGGAGAAGAAGATGAGGGTTGATGAGTATCTTCCTTGGAGGATTTACTAGAAAATGGCCGAAAGAAGCGATCTAACTACGATTGCACAGTTTTCTTCTTTTTTCATCATAAATGATGCGGTAGCACTGTATGGCATCATTCAATTGATTTGCAACCTTTGTGCAACGTTCAATATTTGGGTCTTGCTGCTCGAAGAGTGCGATGGCTTTATCTATGAGCGACAGGCGTTTCTTCTTCTTCCCCCTCCTCGACACGTTGCTGAGCCTCCAATGCTGGGTGAGCTCTCACAGCGCCGAGCGTCGGTATTAGCGGCGGAAAGAAGCACTACAGTACTCGGAAAAAGGTGCGCAATAAAAAATCTTACTTACAGCATCTCTTTCCGAACATTTTTTGACATGCGCGCAGACATGTTCGTATGTACCGTTGTTCGTAACACGAATGTTCGTAAGTAGGGGAGCGTCTGTATACTTTTTTTTCCCGATGAAAGAAGACTCTTTCTTTTGTAGGTTCAATGTTTTTATAGATATAGAACACAATATTCTGTGGGCCTTGCAAAATCAGTCAAAATCCAGTAAACCAGCCGGGAGCGAAGGGGGTTGCTTCAGTGAAAATGGCTAGGAGTGAATGAGTTAATATAGGTGTGTTATTTGTGCAGCACAGTAATTTACTAGTGAGGTTTAATTGCATACAAGTAGTTCAAAAGTGGCAGTAGTAGTAGAAAAAAGATTACTAGTAAGACACTAGTGCACCCTATTCGTTCTACTAGTGTGCTTCATACTAGTACATGGACCTTAAGCCTAAAAAAAGACATGAATACCAAACAGCCTTCTTTAGTGTACTAATTAGTTGCGTACTATTAGGCCAAAAGTGACACTAGTGTGCCCTAGTTATTGTACTAGTGCTATGAATTGTCTTACTAACGAGGACGAAGAATGTACTTTTACATGATGGATATCAATAATATCAATGAGTAAATACTCAAAAAGACTTCCACAATGCTGTTGAGTTGCAACATTCTGTTGTTTTTCTGTATCCGGTCGTGTTGTCATGTTTGTTGTTTGTGGTGTTTGTCAGGTGGACCACACCATCATCATGTACCTGGTCGGACCTGACGGAAAATTTTTGGAGTATTTTGGTCAAAACAAAAGTAATGTGGAAATCTCCAATACCATTGCGGCTCACATGAGGAAGTACAAGGCAGCGAAATGATTGGACGCCAGACTGCACAAACACCTGATGAACTTGAATCAAAAGTGGCTTTGTTGTTGGTCTGAAAATTTAAAATGTTATTTATAACATTCCAAGCAGACTCTTTGACTACTCTTCTTTTGTTCTGACGTCTGGCGCAATGTTTTTGGGGATGTTCGAGTCAATCCTTTGCTAAATCTTAAATAGGGGTGGAACGAAAAGCCATCTGAATCGGGCAATCAATTTTGATTTTGCTAAATCCAATCGTATTTTAAAATGTACCCACCTTGAATCGTATTGCGCCCCACCTTGTATCGAGATGCGCATCAAATGATCTTTTATGGCAGATGGGCATCAGGTAGGCATGGACCAATTTTAGATTCTGACGATATGATAACAGTGAAAAAAATATCATGGTAAATTACAGCTCTAAAATGTTTTGGGAAATATTTGTGTAAATAAAAACAGCATTTTTTTTCAATTGAACACAATCTATTTTTATACAAAATATAGAATTTTTGTTACATTAAGAAATGTGCAATGTTAAATAAATACATGAATAAAATAAACATTAACATTCTTCTAACAATGGCCCATCACTGGTGAGCTATTTTTAGCGACACGTTATCCTTGGGGCTAACTAGTACCTGCTGGTACCATGTTTTTTGTTTTTTAGGTCAATGCACATTAATTGGCAGCAAAAAGGCATATTTGTAAAATTTTCTGAGAGTCCAGTTGCTCTCTCTCGTCTGTCTCCCTCCCTTCTGTGTGCATAACTGCTCACCTCTCCTTTCTGATCAGCTGAGGAGGAGCAGGGGGAAGCCCCTGGCCTTTCATCATTGACTTCAAAGAGGTGGCTCATTTAGCAGTCACTGCAAGCAGCCAGTCATATGCCCTGCTTATAAACACACTCTAAAAAAGAAAAGAGGAGGGCATTACCGGTGATAAATAGTTTGAGCTGTTATTGAAACCTTAAAAGAAACCCCGACTGTAATGACAAGTTTGCTCTATATTAATTTTGTTGTTACTAACATAACCACGAAATAAATTTTTCAAAAATCATTTCCAGTTTAATACATTTTGTAGAAACTTAATTTGGACCTACGCCGCCATTGTTATTTATATCGCAACGCATTCAGTGCGTAGTGACGTAGAATGGCGGCCGGCTTTGCTGAGCAATGTCAAAAGCCTATAAAGAAAGCAAGGTAAGCCTCGTAGCGTTCCTAAAGAAACAACATGCGATGGGAGAGTCACCCTCCCCCATGTTTTGATCGACCCTTTAGGAACTCAACGGAGACTTACCTTGCTTTCTTCATATGCGTTTCGCATTGCTCGGCAGAGAGCCTGCCGACATTCTAAATCACTATGCACTGAATGTGTTGCGACGTTAATAAAAAATTACGGCGTACGTCCAAATAAAGTTTCTACAAAATAATAAACTGGAAATGATTTTTTAAAAATGAATCTCATAGTTATGTTAGTAACAACCAAATAAATAAACAAAATTGGCATTACAGCCGGGGTTCCTTTTAATTTTTTTAAATGGTAAAGCGTCAAACCAGTAGTCGCCCATGCCTAACCCAAGGTATAAATCAGTTTGAGATTGCTGATGAGTTGTTGTTTCTTGGAATTAAATGAACTAGTTTGAGCTTTCGGAGAGCTGTCAGGTTATCACATGTTCAGAAACGTGATGAAAACAACCACACCATATCCAGTTGAATCGTAATCAAACTCAGTCTAACCAAATCCAATCATTGATTCGCAACATCGCAAGACAAAGCAAAAACATTTGTCCAAGTGATGATTCCGAAGTTGTAAATCTTATAAAAGTTTAAGTCCAGGTCAGCACTTGGAAAATGTAATCATTGTTATACAATAAGTTTCAAAATAACAAATATGAAGGCAATGTCATTTAAAAACAAAACAACACCAGGTTCTCCCTCCTAGTTTGCTTGGACTGGCGTTCCATGCGACACAGAGTTCCATCAGATGAGCAATTTGTCCCAAAATTACATCAGGAAGATCCACGTTCATGTCAGATGATTCTGATAGAGAAGATCACATCTGTAAGCAGTTGGAAAAGACGCTCTTGGAGCTCTCCTGATTCCGAGACCTGGATTTGACTTTGAATTTGGAATCGCTTCCAGTCTGTCGGTCACGACGTGAAGCTTCTTTTTTCTCTATCAAACATTCAGTGGTGTCATCGACTTCTCCATCCTCATCTGCTGATTCATTGTTACCTAACACTGCATGTTTAGCTTCAACAAGCCCACCTGGCACACCGCAGAGAGCTGTCATACCACCGTCGATAGCCACCCCTTTACCTGGGTTACCATTGAGATTTATCATATCACAGACATCCACCAACCCAACAGGGACTTCTTTACCACCTTTTTTCACCACACCACCATCAGAGTGTACAACTCTTTGGTCTCGTTCACTGCCAAAAAGCACTAGATGATCAGCGTCCTCCCATCCGAGCTCCTCTTCACCATCAAAGTGCCCAGCCTCACCAAGTTTGTCTTCTATGCCTCTGTGGCTTTTTTTACCATCTAGAAGCGCCACATCCTGAGCATCAACCCATCGGCCATCCACGGCCTCGCTAGGTTGGTCTTCACCATAGAGGTCCTGCACGCCGTCGGGCTCCTCGTCTCCGTAACCTTCATCACTGCCTCTGACGGTGATGTAGTCGTCGATGGGCGCAACGGCCATGCAGGCGAGAGTGGTCTCCTTGTAGGCGTTGTTGTCCGTCAGGTGAGTCATGGTCACGAAAGCGTGGTTGAGGCCTTGTCTGGGCGTGGCTCTGCTTCCAGCATCCACACTCTGGAACCACTTAAGAAGGCACACAAACTTGAGCAAGTCGTCGTACTCCGTCGTGGAGCTGCTCTGCAGGAACATCATGGCCAGGTCTTCAAATGAGGCCTCCAAGTCCAGATTAAATCGAGATATAGCCAGCTTGGTGCCTGCCGACATGACCGTCCAGTGTTCGTCATCGTCCACTGTGAAGTATTCGCTGCTGTACTTGGCCTCATTGAGAAGATGATCCGCAGGCTGACCAAGAAGACGACAAATGGTCTCCATAGTCCCTCGAAGAGACGAGCAATCAAAGAGGTCAAATCCAAAGAAGAGGTATGCGACGGTACAGCCCAGAGACCACATGTCGATGGCCTCAGACAGGGGCAGTCCCAGGATCACCTCTGGGGCTCGGTAGGCCTCGGCCTGCAGAGTCATACCCACGTGCACCGACGAGATTGGTCGCGCCAAGCCAAAATCAATGAGCTTGACTCGGAAGGGCAGATTCTTGTGGTCTACGAGCATGACATTGTCTGGTTTCAAGTCCGTGTGAGTGACTCCTAAGGCCTGCAGGGCCTCAAATGCCATTAGAAGCTGTGACATTACCGGTCGTATTTGGTGGAGATTGAGCGGTGTCATGTTTCTCTCTGTCATTAGGTCCTCCAGGCTCTTGTCCAGCATCTCGAAAACCAGACAAGGGAAGTCCTGGAAGATGAAGTGTTCAATGAACTTCACCAAGCTGTTCCTGTTCTTATCCAAGAAGCGTATCTTCTGCAGCGCCTGTACCTCCTGATGGAAGTTGTTCATGTTGCATCTTTTCAGGAGCTTGACGGCCACGCGATCCGACGTGTTCAGGTTGAAGCACTTGGCCACGATTCCGAAGCGTCCTTCTCCTAGGATGCTCAGAAGCTTGTAGCTGTAGCACTTGCTGGAGAAGACCTCATCATAAACCCGCTGAAGACAGTTGCAGTCTTTGTGTTCTGCAGCCAAGGCTGACATTTTGGCAGAAGTTTTTCTTTTTCTGCCTTACAAACATGACAACAAAAAAAAATCAGAGTTTAGGTAACAAGTGCTGGAATCATGCGCCAAAACAGACACAACCCCTTTATTAATGATGCGCAACCTCTTTAATGTGCGACAACAGCGGTCACATGACCAATCTGTATGGCTTTGACCCTTGAAGCACTGATGTCACGGACTGCTTGCGTGATGTGATGACCTCATCACAAGGGTGCGCTCCCTAGCCAACTGCAGGCCTAGTACTTCATTACCTTTATTTTCTAAAATTCAATTACAATGCCAAAAAGTTCTTTGCCAAATGTCCTATTGCATGTACGCGTCGGATCCACTGCACCCCCATTCAGGATTTGTATTTTTATTTTTTTGCTTTAAGCCCTGCAACTGGTCAACTCTCGACTTTCTGGAAGAATACAACACATTTGAAACTCTTCTCTCTGACAGTGGTGCCTTGACTTATAAGCGCCACTAAAACACAAATGCAAAATGAGAGCACTCGCAAGGAACGACTTTAATTCCAGCCTCCCTCTACAAGACACACATCCAACACAAATACTAACAATATGGATATACTAAGAATACTACAGTACATACAGTAACTACCCTTTATAAACCATTTTATTTACATTCTTACTTTATAATTTACTAAACAATTAATTTCCTCCATGAGTCATCACCTTACCGTGGTGGAGGGGTTTGCGTGTCCCAATGATCCTAGGAGCTATGTTGTCTGGGGCTTCAATCTCCTGGCAATGTCACCCACGGCAAACAGGTCCTAGGTGAGGGACCAGACAAAGCATGGCTCAAAAAGAACCCTATGATGAATGTCAATTTTGGATTGCGGTTTCCCTTGTCCGGACGCAAGCCACCGGGGCCTCTTCTGGAGCCAGGCCTGGAGGCGGGGCTCGAAGGCAAGCATCTGGTGGCCGGGCCTATACCCATGGGGCCCGGCTGGGCACAGCCCAAAAAGGCAACGTGGGTCCCCCTTCATATGGGCTCTCCACCAGTGGGAGAGGCCAAAGGGGTCGGGTGCGCAGTGAGCTGGGCGGCAGCCAAAGGCGGGGACCTTGGCGGTCCGACCCCCGGCTACTGAAGCTAGCTCTGGGGATGTGGAATGTCACCTCTCTAGCAGGGAAGGAGCCCAAGCTGGTGTGCAAGGCTGAGAAGTTCCGACTAGATATAGTCGGACTCGCCTCCACACACAGCTTGGGTTTTGGTACCAATCCTCTTGAGGGGTTGGACTCTCTTCCAATCTTGAGTTGCCCACAGTGAGAGGGGCAGAACAGGTGTGGGCATACTTATTGTCCCCCATCTTGGCACCTGTATTTTGGGGTTTAACCCGGTGGACGAGAGGATAGCCTCCCTCCGCCTTCGGGTCCTGACTGTTGTTTGGGCTTATGCACCTAACAGCAGCTCAGAGTACCCACCCTTTCTGGAGTCCTTAGAGGGCGTGGGGGAGAGTGCTTCCTCTGGGGACTCCCTCTTTCTGCTGGGGGACTTCAAGGCTCACGTGTGCAATGACAGTGAGACCTGGAGGGGCGTGATTGAGAGGAACGGCCCCCCGGTCAGACCCCGAGCGGTGTTCTGTTATTGGAATTCTGTGCTCGCCACTGACTGTCCATAACGAACACCATGTTCAAACACAAATGTGTTCATATGTGCATTTGGCACCAGGACAACCTAGGCCACAGTTCGATGATCGACTTTGTTGTTGTGTCATCGGATTTGTGGCTGCATGTGTTGGACACGCGGGGGAAGAGAGGGGCGGAGCTGTCAACTGATCATCAACTGATTGTGTGTTGGATTGGATGACGGGGGAAGATGCTGATCCGACCTGGCAGACCCAAACGTATTGTGAGGCTCTGCTGGGAATGTCTGGCAGAATCAGGAGAGTAAAGCAGTGCACCATCAACACTCTGTATAGTGGAGATGGGGTGTTGCTGACCTCGACTCGGGACGTTGTGAGTTAGTGGGGAGAATACTTCGAAGACCCCTCAATTCCACCGACACGTCTTCCTTTGAGGAAGCAGAGTCTAGGGACTCTGAGGTGGGCTCTCCTATCTCTGGGGTCGAAGTCACTGAGGTGGTTGGAAAGCTCCTCGGTGGCAGGGCAGGGAGGTGGATGAGATCCGCCCGGAGTTCTTAATGTTGTTGTTGTTAATGTTTGCTTAATCTTAATGTTCTGGATGTTGTGGGGCTGTCGTGGTTGACACGCCTCACAACATCACGTGTGGGACCGGAGGGTGTGTTCCACCTAAAGATGGATCACACTCCTCAGCCTCTATTAGTAAGGTCTATTCAGGGGTGCTGGAGAGGTGGGTCCATCAGGAAGTCGAATCTCGGCTTCAGGAGGAGCAGTGTGGTTTTCATCCCGGCCGTGGAACAGTGGACCAGCTCTACACCCTCGGCAGGATCCTCGAGGGTGCATGGGGGTTTGCCCAACCAGTCCACATGTGTTTTGTGGACTTGGAGAAGGCGTTTGACCGTGTCCCTCAGGGAGTCCTGTGGGAGGTGCTTCGGGAGTATGGGGTACTGAGCCCCCTGATACGGGCTGTTTGGTCCCTGTATGACCGATGTCAGTGTTTGGTCCACATTACCGGCAGTAAGTCAAATTTGTTTCCATTGAGGGTTGGACTCCGCCAAGGTTGCCCTTTGTCACAGATTCTGTTCATAACTTTTATAGACAGAATTTCTAGGTGCAGCCGAGGCGATAAGGGGGTCCGGTTTGGTGGCCTCAACATTGCATCTCTGCTTTTTGCGGATGATGTGGTTCAAGCCGTGATCTTCAACTCTCAATAGAGCGGTTCGCAGACGAGTGTGAAACAGTTGGGATGAAAATCAGCACCTCCAAATCCGAGACCATGGTCCTCAGTCGGAAAAGGGTGGTGTGCTCTCTCCGGGTCGGGGAGGAGATGCTGCTCCAAGTGGAGGAGTTCAAGTATCTTGGGGTCTTGTTCATGAGTGAGGGTAGGATGGAGCAGGAGATTGACAGGCGGATCGGTGCAGTAATGCGGACTGTGTATCGGTCTGTTGTGGTGAAGAAGGAGCTGAGTCCAAAGGCAAAGCTCTCGATTTACCGGTCGATCTACGTTCCTACCCTCACCTATGGTCACGAGCTGTGGGTCGTGACCGAAAGAACAAGATTCTGGATACAAGCGACCGAAATGAGTTTCCTCCGCTGGGTGTCTGGGTTCTCCCTTCGAGATAGGGTGAGAAGCTCTGTCATCCGGGAGGGACTCAGTGTCGAGCCGCTACTCCTCCGCATCGAAAGGAACGAGTTGAGGTGGCTCGGGCAGATTCTTCCTGGACGCCTCCCTGGAGAGGTGTTCCGGGCATGGTCCACTGGCGGAAGGCCCCAGGGATGACCCAGGACACACTGGAGAGACTATGTCTCTCGGCTGGCCTGGGAACACCTTGGGATCGCGCCGGAGGAGCTGGTTGAAGTGGCTGGGGAGAGGGAAGTCTGGGCTTCCCTGCTAAAGCTGCTGCCCCGGCGACTCGACCCCGGATAATAGATGATGGATGGATAAACAATTCAGAGTTATTCACAGAGGATGGGGACGGAACCATCTGTGAGAAACTGACGCACCCCCTGAAAATGGTTCATATTTGCCTGTAGGTTGCTACATGCTAAGACATCCTGGGAAGTCTGATTTTCTATGGCTGCCAGATTGGGTGGTTGCTATATTTGCGCGCACACAAGCACACACACAGCTGTTAACATCGATCATTAACGTGTATTATTGTGAAATCTAAAGTATTTGGCGGATTTGCCAACTGATCTAAAACAACAATACCAGCAGAAAGTTACTCTGTGGAGGAATCGACCCATACATGCTGTCCAAGGCTGATTTCTTTGGCGGGGAAGGTTTGGCCAAGTGTGTCTTATTCTGACATTGTTAACTACAGCTTTATTCCATCCAATTTCAGCAGCAAATCGGTTTGCATTTCAGTGGCAATTTGCTATGGAATTTTGGTAGTGGGATAAAATGTCAGATCTTTGCACGTGTAGGTGTGCACCTGCTGCTCACTCACACACTCCTCACTTGCCTTCTCTTTTGCTCCTGCCACATGTCATGTACACATCACATCAATCGTAGATTGCATACTACCAAATAATCTGGTAACGCTTTGTGTTACTGCCTTTACTCCTTGCATCTTATATAAACAGTAGCAATTGGGGTTAGTTGGACTTGTCTGCTAGCTCGCTTGTACTGCTCATGAATCCAAAATATAAGCGGCTTCCAGTTTTGTATTAATATGACACTTTTTTAAATAGTAGTCTAAATAAAATAATTTCTTATATTGTTAATTATTGCGATTCCAAAGGTAAACAAACTTACTGCTCACAAAGTGATCGCTGCACACTCAAACCCAAATTATGGATTGGCCATTGAGGTCTTCAAAGGTCTTCTCTTTCCAGACCCTGGTGCTTTGATTTAGAATAAGAAAGAAATGTCAATCTTTTTCTTTTTTGGCATTGAAAACACTCAATGACATAGCAAGAGTGCATCATATTAACTCATTTGCCCCCCAAAACATATAAATACGTTCTATTTAAATTTTTATTTTATTACCATGCTCCCAAAGACATATTTATGTTTTTTTTTTGAAGACAATGCTTGAAACAATGGTAGTTATTAAAAAACGGCCAGCACGTGACAGCAGAGTAAAAGAGATCAGCCAGGGCCATGTTGCAAAAAGCTCTTTCCCCCACTGTTTTAAACAGATTTGTGAATAATGATGAAACTTTATATAGCTATATTCTAATGCTAATTACTACAAAACGGAAACAGATACAAACAGACTTTTTTTAGGTACCACTTAATATTTATCGATTCATTAAAAATTTCAGGGTTTATTATTTCATGTCAAAGCAAGAATTCTTTCACATTTGAATATGAGGTTATATTGTTAAACTCAGTGAAGATTTGTGTGTGTGTGTGTGTGTGTGTGTGTGTAGGGGGGGGGGGGGTCTTGTTTTTGCTACATAGTGGGGCCAACATTTCGGGATTTCACAGAGTTGTGGGGCCCAGCCGTCCATGTGGGGCCATTTTGCTGGGCCCCACAAGTTTAGACTTCTTTTTGAGGGTTAAGACCTGGTTTTAGAATTTAGGTTCCAAGTGAGTTATGGTTGAGGTTAGGGGAAGGAATAGGGGAAGGGAATCATTTTTGATGGTTGGGGTTAGGGGAGGGGGCTAGGAAATGCATTATGTCAATGAGATGGCCCCACAAAGACAGTAAAACAAACGTGTGTGTGTGCGTGTTGGAAAAGTAATGATGATGTAGTTGTAAAATGCACATTGCAGAGTTGAAAGCAACTGGACATGGTTTGCTTCTGAAAGTCTGAAAAGTGAAGGTGATGTCATAGTTTCTAAAAACCTGTCTGCCAGGAATTCTGATGTAAAAACAAACAAAACAAGAACGTTTTTAGTCCTGTTACTGTTCCACTGTTGAAGTATTAAAATAACCCGACGGGTTGCACAGCTGCTACGTTCCTCTTCTGGAAGGCGGATTAGTAAGGCAAACATTCTCTTTTTCGGCCATGACCCGACACGGAGCGCCTCAACTTCTGAACTAATCACCACCTTTCAAAAAGTCATTCTCACTGTCTGCCGGGCATTCTGCATCTAAGTTGCTTCAGTCATTAGAACAGACGACTCAATGGGTTCACATGCCACTCACTTGCAGTATGGCTGGGAAGTAACCAAGTAGTTTGGTACTGTACTTACGTCCATTTTTCAAGCATCTGTCCTTTATTTTGGGGACGACAAATTCTTCCTTGTTTTTGTTGTTATTCCATGCAAATTAATGTAAAGTTGCAAATTTTAAGATTGAATATTAAAACAGTATAGTGTATGTTTGAGAATAAGCTTACTAGATTTCATGCATTGAGTTACGGGCCTTTTTGTTTTCTCTTGTGAGCCAACTTTGTTGCTGTACTTAAATCCATTTAATCTGTACTTTTTTTGACTATCTATTTTTCAGACAACCTTTTACTAGGGTTGCAAAATTCCAGCAACATTCATATTAATGAACTTGCCAATGAAATTAATGGATTTTTTTTTGGAATAAACCCGGAATTTTCAAAATTTTGGTTGCCTTAATAAAGGGGAAACTGCCACTTATATTTTTAATATGTATTCTTACTCCAACTGGACTTCATGCAATGACTGTGGTATCTTGACTTTAATTTGTTAAGAGCTATTGCTTGGTCCATTTTTGTTTTCAAATCTGTACCTGCAACTTTCAGGAATGTTTTGTTTCTGTTTTGAAACGCTTCATTGTCTCAAGATGACCAATGATGTTCACTTTGAGGTGAAGTGTGTGATCAGGCAGCAGACTGTTGTGTGTTTGTGTGGATGTGGTGGTTGGGGTTGGGGGGGGGGGGGTAGTTCTTGCCTGAGAGCGACACAATCATTGCAGCTGTCATCAGACCTTCAAGTGACATTAGTGACCAGTTGAATGACAGCCACTTAGTGTCTATGACTCCCCTCCTTACACAACATCATGTCACTTTACTTCATGCCATGTCATGTCATGTCATGTCATTGAGGATCATGCCACCTGAAATGGTGACATATAACATGGTGACAGATCTACAGTAACATCATCAGTTGTATTTTCATTTTCATCCTGTTGTCTATAATGATATTTAAGATGGTGTTTTCCAGCATCCTGCCATTTAATGTCATACTATCTAATGTCATTTAACACTCGACTTACTTAAAGTTCCTTGGTAACAAAATTACACCAAAGCACTGCTTTTGTCCAAATGAAGCACCTCAATTGACTTCAACATAGTTATTTTGCACAAGGGGTGCACACAATGGCACCAATGTGCTAATTTCGTTTATATGAAGCTTCTCAATTTACTTCAACACAATATCTTGGTACCAAGACTCCACAAGATGGCATCAAGTCATTACGATTGTCCAAATAAAGCTCCTCAACTCACTCCAACATACTGTAGCTCCTTGACACCAAATGTCAGAAAATCACTACTTTTGTCGAATTCAAGCTCCTCAACTCAAATCAACAGTTTCTTCCTCTGCCAACCTAGTGCTTTTATTGCTTTGGTTCGAACACTCACACATTGGTGTGTTTTTAGCAAATAACAGAGGACATGTTGAAAAAGAAAAAAAACTTTGTATTTTGTTTTTATATAAAATAGAGCTATTTACTTTATTAAGAACACATAACAGAAAAATCTATTTTGGGAGGGCTGCAATGGATGAATGGAATTCCGATTCAATTTAAGAGGCCTGAATTCATTTGATAGACTGTACCATTAAACTGAGTTATGACCTCAGGTATGGAACGCATTAATCTGGTAAATCAAGGCACTAATGTAGCACTAATAATAGTGAACTGATAACAATAAGCATCTGTTTAGGATCTCTCATGGACGACCGTTTGGTGATTGTTAATGTGTGCGTTTGACTTGATGCAGATGACCAACATGTTCAGACGGTCGTCTTTGGGCAGCTTAGGCCAATCAGAAGCCACCGCCATGAGCAATCAGTGAATAACTGCCGACCACCAGCCGAGTCGCTCCGTCTGGCTTTGACAGTGACGCCCCGAACGATGCCCTAATCTTTCGTGAGCCCCCCCAAATGAGGCCTGTAAGCCGGGGCCCTGGAGTGTTCATTGCTTTTTAATGCAGGGTGTAGAGGGTTAAAGTGCTTAAAAGTGACACACGTCGGCTAAACATAGAGAAAATGCACATAGTTGTGCTCCAAATATAGCAGAGGAAGGATGACAAAGAGGCGAGGATCCAGTATAAAAGCGACCCGGTGTCTGATGAGCTGGCGACTGTCGACAGATTGTGGTTACAACCTTCACGACTTCGTAAGGACTTCTTCAGACAGCACTCGCGTGAGTATGACATCATTTGCTTCAGATGCTTGGGAGTGAAGTCAAGTTTCCTGATGATGTGGAAGAAATGACTCGTTTGGATGTACGGTCATTCCTTGCCAAATCGACATTGACTTTTTGCCATCTCACCGTATTGCAGATTCTTAAATCATACATGTATAATTTTATGTTGCAGATTCTTCAGGGATTATTTTTCCACACGGATTAATATGACTTCAGACTCAGGCACCAATTAAGCGCAAGCCAGGAGGAAAGAGTGCAAGACAGAACATCCAGTGTGGATCATTTCATACTTAGCTCATTTGCTCCCAAAAACGTATAAAAACATATTATTTTAAATATTGCCATGGTCCCAGAAACGTATTTATACGTAAAAAAAAAAAAAATAAAAAAATAAAAAAAAAAAAAATAATAATAAAAAATAAATAAATAATAATAATTTTATGCTAGAGCATTCAGAAAGCTTTGATGCAGCCTCTGACCTGAAGCGATCACTTAAAGCAATGGTAGTGATTACGAGAAATGGCCAGCAGGTGGCAGCAGAGTATAAGAGATCAACCAGGGCCATGTTGCAACAAACTATTTTCCCAGTGTTTTCAAAAGGTTTGTGAATAATGATAAAATTTAGCTATATTCTAATGCTGATTGCTGCAAAACAGAAACAGATACAAACATACTTTTTTCCCCCTGTTAAAAGAAGAGACTCTAATCTTTCTTTTGGTAGGTTCCATGTTTTTATAGCAATAGGACACAATATTCTGTGGGGCTTGCAAAATCAGTCAAAATCCAGTAAAACAGTCGGGAGCAAAGGGGGATGCTTCAGTGGAAATGGCTGGGAGTGAATGAGTTAAAAAAAGAAAATAAAGTGCAGCGTGACTACTGCAAAGCAGAACTGTCTTACACAATTGTATGTTTACAGTAAACATTGTGAGCCAGTTTAAAATAGCCTGCCACCACTAGATTGTAACTGAACAAATGGTAAGAAAATAAATACAAAACAAGAACGGTGAGCCAGCCGACAACTTCAAGATTTCACTAGCCGATTCCCACGTTACTCACTAGGCTAGGCCCCACCTTTTCAAGAACACACACATTCAAAGTCATAGACGCAACAGTGTAGAACACGAGGATGTTGATAATACTGCACATGACATTCATATTTTGTCTGGTATGATGCATACAATTTAAAATACAGCATCTAAAAATAATAAAAAATAATATCTAGTCAATACTTCATGGATTAATCATCTATCTGGGGATTCTGGAATGTAACCTCCGCAATAAACGAGGGACATTGTTAAATTTCACCCCAAATCACTCATCTTGTAAGTATAGGGTCTAACGTTTTCTCTCATGTTGAACCCACAGGCATCTAGAGCGAGAAGATGAGCGACGCAGAGATGGAAGTATTCGGGGTGGCCGCCCCCTACCTGCGCAAAACTGAGCGGGAACGAATCGCGGCCCAGAACATGCCGTTTGATGCCAAGGTGGCCGTCTTCGTGCCCGATCCCAAGCACGAGTACGCCAAGGGCAAGATCAAGAGCCAGAATGGCAGCAGTGTCACCGTGGAGACGGACGGCGGCAGGGTGGGAGAATTAACCAGTACTAACCAGTTCGTTGTTCGTCTTTATGTGCCGTGACAGTGACTGGCGACCATTTTATTGTTTGTCTTATATGTGTCATGACGTTGACAGGGGATCAGTCAGTTGTTGTCAATATATGCCCTTGTTATGAAATAAATTCCAGTAAGTTCTAGTTAAACATTGGCAATATCTCAAGAGTGCAACGTTGTTGTGTTCAGGTGCTCACGGTGCACCAGGACGACCTCCGACCCATGAACCCGCCAAAGTTTGACAAGATAGAGGACATGGCTCGTCTGACGCACCTCCATGAGCCGGCCGTGCTCTTCAACCTCAAGGAGCGATATGCCGCCTGGATGATTTATGTGAGGACAAATGCCTTGGGAAAGCCATTTGAGCATTTAGTCAATATTCCGAAAAGTCTTTGTACTCGCACACTTTTATCTTCACTAGTAATGGACCGTGGATATCAAGAAAAGAAAATACAGTATATGCTCATATGAGCCGCTATCAGAGTGCTAATGTTTTGTGTGGTCCTTGTTTTTCCGCAGACATACTCTGGTCTTTTCTGCGTGACCGTCAATCCGTACAAGTGGTTACCCGTCTACAACCCCGAAGTCGTGGCGGCTTATCGTGGGATGAAGCGTCAGGAGGCTCCCCCACACATCTTCTCCATCTCTGACAACGCTTACCAGTACATTCTCACAGGTGAACTCCATCAAAACACATTTAGGAAGAAGGCATACTGTGGACCAGTGATGGGCAACTGGTGGCCTATGGGGCCAAACGGCTCCTCGATTCATTCTTCCCCAATTAAAAAAAACAAAAACATTATTATTATTATTACTATTAATATTTATATATTTAAATTGTATTTATTTATTTATTTTACGTGCCCCCAAAAAACCTTTAAAAAAACACTGAAAAAACAAAATATGAAAAAAAAAAATTAAAACAAAAGAAAATGTGAATATGCAATCTGCGGATGCGGCACTGCGAATATTTAAGGGTCGACCATAGGTTTTACTTGTAATATCACCAATCACCACTAGACAGCAGACATGTCTTTAGCTGTGCTGAGGCTGACACATGGTCTTATACTGCCCTATACTACAACATGAGTATGCCTATATTTTTGGGATATTTTTCTTAAATATTGTTTATATATTTTTTGTGGATTTGGAATGATATGCATGGACAAACATAGTACCTCAATAATAAAATTTTGAGTTAGTTGATAAAAAAAAAAAGAAGTACAAAATAAGATGTTGCACATAATGTTGGTTTCTTGTTTATAGATGTATGTCATCCCTGAATGGTAATTTTTATGCAAGATAGTCCTTTGAACTGGAAAGAAAATGGCAGTATATGGTTATTTTGTTGTTTGTGTTATGCCCTTTGTTGTTGGGTTAAGATAGTGGATTGAAAAATATACTGTATGATCAAAAAGGAGATCTACGTATTTAAGAGCACATATTTTGCACATATGCAGGTATTTTGTCCATATATAAAATAACTGCAAGTGAATCCTTTTAGTTCTTTCCAATATGAGAACAAGCACTAAGAAATATGTTAAGTGTAAATGTGTTTAATAAAGCATGTGGGAGGGCTACAATTATATTAAAATGAAAACACGGATGGGGATGGGTCTCAAATGTGCGTATTCTTAGCAGGGAATTTAGGTCACTGTACCCAAAAATCTTTTAACGGAACAACAGAAGATCAACTACGTGTCTATCTAATTAAACCTAAATTAACTCTGCATGATCAAGCAAATTTCTCCACAGTGATTAAGTTAAAAATCTCTTCTGTCTGGAAGAAACAGACTGCGTGAGTATGCCTCGATTAGTAATCACGTCATTTATTTTTACAGATCGAGAGAATCAATCTATTCTTATCACGTGAGTTGTGAACAACTTTATCAGTCATCTTTTCTAAAAATGTCCCATTTGCCCACTTCTGGTGGCATGCTCATTGTCTCTTCATGATCTTAGAGGCGAGTCCGGCGCAGGCAAGACAGTCAACACTAAGCGAGTGATCCAATACTTTGCAACAATCGCATCAGTGGGAGACTCCAGCAAAAAGGAGCAACTTCCTGACAAAGTGCAGGTGAAGCCCATTCACGTTTACAAATAGAGAAAGCGTGTTCAAAAATGTGGGCTGAGTTTGATGTCTTCACTGCTAGGGAACGCTAGAGGATCAAATCATCCAAGCCAACCCTCTACTGGAAGCTTTTGGGAATGCCAAGACTGTGAGGAATGACAACTCTTCTCGATTTGTGAGCTCCGACTCCACCTGTTTCATATGAATCATGTCAGAATGTGACTCTGATCTTATAATAATAATAATAATTAAACATTCATTCATCTACACTACACATACTCAATACTACAGTATGGAAGCATATCTGTTCCATTAGAGTTTGAATTGGCATTTACAACACCATTGTTTTCACCAACCAAATCTTCAGGGTTTAAAAACAATCAATGGACATGTCAAAAATTTACCACCTTGTGAAAATTGTGTTTGAAAAATCAGAGTCTTAAAAAAAATTGATCTAAAAATAATCAACATTTAAAATTAATTTAAAAAATCTGTCTAAAAATGTCAACATCACTAGAAAATGTAACTAAAAAATGCAATATCCCCCCAGAACATGTAAAAAAAAAAAATCTCTAAATGTAACATCCCAAAACAATTCAACATCTAAAACAATTCTAATAAAATTCCAACATCTCAAATAATCTCCGTATTAAAAACATCTAAAAAAAATCTCAAACACCTCAACATCATCTCAAAGATGTCAAATAAATCTGTTTTAAAGGTGCATTGTGAAGTTTGTCTCCTTTTTACTCACGACTGCCACCTCTGGCCTAAACCGTAACTACAGCCTCTGTGTCAAGCTTGTGCATGGTGCACCCCCAATAAATTGTGGAGTGTTCACCCCAAATACTACATACTGAAGGGAAGATGCAAGCTGAGAGGCGCAGTTGCAGTTAAAACTTCAGGGCCCTTGGTGGAGCAAGCATGAGCTAGAATTTTTTTTTAACTCCACAATGCACCTTTAAACAATTCCAGTTCAGTAAAAACTCTGTCTAGTAAAAAATATCTGTATAGTGTAAAAAATCTATGTAAGTGTTATCTAAAGAAAATCTGTCTTAAAAAAAAAGTATCTGTCTAAAAAATATCAACTTCTTTTTTTTTTTTTTTTTTTTTTCTGGGAGATCTCAGTATTGATCATTTGAAATGTCATCATCATTGTTCTCCCTTTTTTTTTTTTTTTTTTTTTTTGTATGTGTGTTTGTGCGTGTGTGCGTGCGTGTGTGTGTGCGTGCGTGCGTGCGTGCGAAAAAAAATAAAAATAAATAAGAATTCCCATACCGTTCACCTAAACCGAACACTTCAAAATCCAGCCAGAGTCGTGGGGCCGCCAGGAGACCCAAAGGGGGACCAAAGAAAAGAAAGAAAAGCGA
This sequence comes from Vanacampus margaritifer, assembly GCF_051991255.1. Classification (NCBI taxonomy): domain Eukaryota; kingdom Metazoa; phylum Chordata; class Actinopteri; order Syngnathiformes; family Syngnathidae; genus Vanacampus; species Vanacampus margaritifer. The sequence continues at coordinate 25,102,622 of NC_135433.1, forward strand.
AGCCCAGCACCGACCAGACACCACCCACCGGGCCACTAACCTTCACCAACCCCAAAGACATCCCAACTCCAACAAATCAGGGAAACCTCAAGGGCCCAAAGGAGAAACTGAGGAAAGGTAGAAAGGACAGACGAAGCAGAGTGAGATCCACAGACACCAGCCTCCACCGAATCAATGACCTGAGGGAGAAACAAATTGTGTCTGAGTCTCGATAGATGCTGGTGTGGTGGATCTAGCATGCATGAAAATCTCCACCAAAGAGGGGAGCCGTCGACCTCCGCCAGGACAGAGCAAGCGCAACACCTCAGGGCCCCCCAGGCCGCGGCCGCGCCAAAGGACGACCCCCGGGCCCCGCAGGGGCCACCGGCCGGAGAGCAAACCCCGGAGCAGGAGCGCCCCCCACCCCAACGCGGCCCGCGCCCCCAACCCAACGCAGCAGGACGGGGCACTGCAGGCCCACCAGGCACCCCACCGGCCCACAACCCCCGCTCCCCCCGCGACCCCCCCCGCCCCCCACCCCCGCCACCCACCCCAACCCAGCCCCAACCGCCCCCAGGTCCCCAAATCCCCAGACACCCTCCCCACCCCAGCACCCCCCACCCCGGCACCCCCACCACCACCCCCCCACCAACCAAGCCGCCCCCGCCCCCCGCCCCCACCCCCACCAACCGACAGCCCCCCAGCCCCCGACCCCAGACCCCGGGGACACACCGCACCCAGGCATCCGCGCCGAAGAGGGGGCCGGGCAGCGGAGCGGAGAGGGCACCCGCGCCCACCCCACCACGCGGAGGGACGGAACACCAGGGGCAGAAGGGGAGATGGGGGCACCGGAGGACGGGCGGCATCCCCGAACCCCAGGCCCAGCGGGGAGAGGCCCCGGTCGTCACCCCAACGATCAAAGTGAAAAACTAACCCTGTTACTAAGTTCGCCAGCTCGCCGACTGGCGAACTCTACCCCTAAACCGTGTGTGTGACCCCACCCAGTGTATATACATAAGTGTGTGTGTGTGGTGCATTAAAATTGGGGGCAGGTGAACCGGAGCAGAGGGAAATGATATCCCCCCCTGCTCCGATCCATCCGCCCCCCAGGCATGTCAATGAGCGTATGTGGTGCATTAAAATAAATTAATAAAAATATCAACTTCTAAAAAAAAAATCAACATCCCCTCACCCCAACTAAAAAAAAGAAAAGAAAAATAAAGTCTGTTTAAAAATGTAAATTGAAATCCTAAATCAAGTGGCACAGATATGCTTCCATAAATCACAAACAACACCAGCAATTAAACAAAGCTAATTGACAATTTCTAATGTTTCTGCAGGGGAAATTTATCCGCATCCACTTTGGGACAAAGGGCAAGTTGGCATCAGCTGATATCGAAACATGTACGTCTGCGCTTATTGTCCATAAAGTGTAATACAGCAAATCCCCTTTCATTGCTAGCTTAATGCTAACATATAACACAAAACCCCAAAGGAAGGCTAACATAAATTAGCATATATGTCATTGCTAGCTTAATGCTAACATATAGCACAAAACCCCAAAGGAAGCCTAACATAAATTAGCATATATGTTATTGTGATTTGAAAGATATTATAACATTTTTAATACCTAATTTCATATATCAACTATTGTTACACATTATGAACATTCCAATTCTTTATATTTGTCGAAATATTTTGTGTCCTGTGCAGAGCAGATGGTGTTGATTTCGGTATAATCTGACCTTAAACTGGGTCATACTATTTAGTCTAAAAAAGTTCCTTCTCAGCGCTTTGTACACGCACATTTCAGTCTTGAAAACAAAATTTGCTTTGAAATAACACACACACACACTCTTTACTTTCTTCATCAGTCACGGCCACCGTAAATTTGGTTCAACTTGTTTGTGAGATTTTGTTATGGGGAAAATAGAACCTTCAACTATATAACATATTCAGTCCCGAACACACACCCAAATCTGACCTTGTTTACGCCACTGCTCACGGAAAAGTACCAGAGAGTATGTTTAGTCTATAAATGAAAAGGAGGAGGTCTTTTTAACTATAAGAAGCTATTGTACACGTAGAAGAGCACATTTGACGCTCTGAAATCCCACGTTTTTTAAGTGATGTAATCGGAAGCTGTTATCTGTCCAGAGATCTCTGAAAGATTAAAAATCATTTTTGCAAAGGTGTATTTTTCTTGCATTAAACCTATCTTCAATTTTGGAACACGCAAAGAGGACAAAATTCCTTTATTCCTCTTCAGATTCTAACTCAAACAACTGCGGCTATAACACACATACAAACAGAACATGTGGTTCAGTGTACAAAAGGATCACCAAGTGAGTTTGTTGTTTGTTTGATATAGATCTTTTGGAGAAATCCCGGGTGACCTTTCAGCTGCCAGCTGAGAGGAGCTACCACATCTTCTACCAGATCATGTCCAACAAGAAGCCTGATCTCATTGGTAAACAGTAAACACTCACTTTGGATGACGAGCTGTGATTGCGTGAACATTAAGTTGCTCTTGTTCCCTAATTCAGAGATGCTGCTGATCACATCCAATCCTTTTGACTATCCCTTCATTAGCCAAGGCGAGATCAGTGTGCTGAGCATCAACGATGCGGATGAGCTGATGGCTACAGATGTCTGTTTGGAATCTTCGTCACGTGCACTTTTGACAAGTGCTAGATGTTAACTAGTAGAATTGTATGGCCTTAACTCGATGTCATCTTCCCCAGAGTGCCATTGACATCTTGGGCTTCAACGCCGAGGAGAAGCTTGGCATCTACAAGCTGACCGGAGCTGTGATGCACAACGGGAACATGAAGTTCAAGCAGAAGCAGCGTGAAGAACAAGCTGAACCTGATGGCACTGAGGGTAAAGTCTGACATTGTTCTAATGTTTTTCTATCAGAAGAACGGCAAATGACCACGAGACTACATGTAATTTCACATGCCAACAGTGGCTGACAAAGTTGCCTACCTCATGGGGCTGAACTCCGCCGACCTGCTCAAGGCTCTGTGCAATCCCAGAGTGAAGGTCGGCAATGAGTATGTCACCAAAGGCCAGACGCCTCAACAGGTACACTTTTACATGCTCTCCATGTCAAACTACTGCTAACCCACCTAGATTAATTTCCTGCTATGGTTCTCAGGTGAACAACGCTATGGGTGCCCTGTCCAAGGCTGTGTATGAAAAGCTCTTCCTGTGGATGGTCACCAGGATCAACAAACAACTCGATACCAAACTCCCGAGGCAACATTTTATTGGCGTGTTGGATATCGCCGGGTTTGAGATTTTTGAGGTAAGCACATGAAATCCTCTAGGTAACACATCTAATGTCACAATTCACCATGATGTCAGGCATTCTTCCGGGTGGCAAAAGCCAAAGTGTTTCCGATGGCACCACCAATAAACAAACCCTACCATGTCATTTGACCAAGGCTGAGTCATAGAGAAAATGGATGAATTGGCTTGAACAAATGATTTATTTGGTGGTACCGTGTGTATACAAAGGCAAGCCTTTCTGATTTGCTAGTCTTCTTGTCTACAATCATAATTTGAATATAAATCCATCCATTATTTGCACCGCTTATCCTCACGAGGGTCACAGGCGTGCTTTGTTTTTCCGCAATGTGAAACATCCTGCGTTGCCCCACGTTTTGTTCCTTAACATTGACCAATACAATAATTTGACAGTGAGTGAAACGCCTATCACTCTCTGACCAGCACTCTTTTCTGCACTCATTTGTCCTGCGGAGCCAAGCTCTATCCCAAATCCGCACTTGTGTCTCGCCATCCTACATAACGCACAGACATTTTCCCTGCTGCCTGGACTCATTTCTTTTTGTTCCGCTTTCGATCTGTGACGTCAAACCGTGCTCTTGGCGGCAGCGCGCGATGATTGGGTGGAGTTTGGTCAGACTTGTAGCCACCGATTCAAGACAGAGAATGCATTTTTGGCACCATTTCTGGTAATCTGACATAGTGATGAACAACAAAAAAAGTAGTATAGTATGAGCTCGGCACAATTCGACTCCATACTTAAGTATTCAAACTGAACAAATATTTTGGATTTAAAGGTGAAACGTCTTCAACAAACAAGAAGAGTTTAGTTGCCTCTATTCATCTTTGCGTATCACCATGATGATGAAACCATATCTGGTGGGTATATCTGGTGACGCAACCCGCACAACAACCCGTTTTGTCTTGGGATCAGTTTATGATCACCAACAAAGTTTTTGACTCTGATCTCTACAGTAGCCGTCTGGAATTTGAGTAACTCATATTCTACCACCCGGAAGTATATCTATGCCTATTATTTATAAACAGGGTTGGGGAATCCAGGGGTCTATTTCACAACAAACACCAAGACTAACCCTGAACAGCGACTTGACATACACTGAGAGCGGAAACTTAGCGTTTTCGGTTCTAGGACAGCTAATTTGAGATAGTTATATCAACGCAGAGTAGTTTCACCTGGCGTTGCCACTACACTAAAAAGACCACATCAATGGAACCCCGATTCGTCGAGTCACCATAGCAACGGGGAAGCGCAGAGCGCGGCGCCGCCCTCTGCTTCCGTGTTTATTAATTTTTTTACCCCTCTCAACTGAAAATCTTAATGCAGTCATATGGCAAATTTGAACATGTTTTTAGAAAACAAGTGCAACACCGCAGCGGCTTCCCAAAGAGGAAGGCGGTGTGAGATAACGATGCTGCTTGGGTCAGAGCGTAAATTTAAATGTAGTCCTTTGCAATCACAATAATGTTACAGCCAAAAGCTAAAGCCAATCGGTGGCAGGGTTTTTACTTTGTGGACCTGGATTCCCCACCCCTGTTTATGAACGTCATGGATTGGCCTATTCTCACTGTTGATGAAGTACTGCTGTTGAATTCAGATGAACAGTCTGGAGCAGCTATGCATCAACTTCACCAATGAGAAGCTGCAGCAGTTCTTCAATCACCACATGTTTGTGCTGGAACAAGAAGAGTACACGAAGGAAGGCATCGAATGGGAGTTTATTGACTTTGGCCTGGACTTGGCAGCCTGCATTGAGCTCATTGAGAAGGTCCACCATCACATGTTGTCCCATCAGTTGTATATGTAACCCTCATCACATAATAGTTTTTCATTGTTGACTTCCTGACTTACTAAGACTTAGTTGTTCTACTTGTACACTGTAATGTCTTACTAATAAAGACAAAGAGCGTACTAGCACACTGATCTTATTTATAGCCTATTCTAAGAGAGGGAATGCTATTGAACTGTCAAAATAAACCAAATCCCATCTAAAACAGGAGAATCATTCAAGTATTACAGTAACCCTGTTGCATCTACATAATATCAAAATGTCAATGAATCTTCAACTTTCCATCATGCAGCCAATGGGCATCTTCTCCATTCTGGAGGAGGAGTGCATGTTTCCAAAGGCCACGGACATGTCCTTCAAGAACAAACTTTACGACCAACACCAGAGCAAGAGCAGCATCTTCCAGAAGCCCAAACCTTCCAAAGGAAAGTCCGAGGCTCACTTCTCACTGATGCACTACGCCGGCACGGTGGACTACAACCTCAGTGGCTGGCTGGAGAAAAACAAGGACCCACTGAACGACACTGTGGTGCAGCTGTACCAAAAAGCCTCTGTCAAGCTGCTCTCTCAGCTCTTTGCGACATACGCCTCAGCAGATGGTCAGTTCTCTGCCAGTGAATCACAAACATATTCCAACTAAAATATAATCTAAAGTCATCACGTGTTTATTTGTCATCATAGCTGATGGAAGCAAGAAAAGTTCCAAGAAAAAGGCTTCATCTTTCCAGACGGTCTCTGCACTTTTCAGGGTAATAAGAGTTTAGGAGAAAGTGACATCTTGTAGAAGACCCTAATGTAGTGGTACCTACAGGTGCCACAATTGACAAGTTTTTCGAATTACGAGCTGTAGTTTAGGTAATTTGCTTTGTGAGCCAAAGTTTGAGTTCCGAGTGAGCTTCAGATAGATAGGCTGCTGCTCGAGTGAAGTAAAATGAAACTTGGAATAAAAGGTCACAAACGTCACATGGCTAAACCCAGAAAACAGTTTAGGTCAATTACCTAAGCCCCTAGGCACTGTTATGCCATTTTCAATTGACAAGTGGCAAAATGGCAGCACACTGAGATGAAAAAAAACAAGTGATTTTTTTGCGTAATTCATATTCAAGATTGAATATTAAGCAAAATACGGTGTTTGACTAGTGGAGCCACATACAACATTATTGTAAAGAAAAGTTTGGACTTGACTTCCTCTTTACGGCACTGGAATGCCAAAGTCACTGATGCACTTTCAGTTTATTATTAGACAGGGTTCAAACTTGGTCACAGAATGAATTAAACTTGTAAATCAAGGTATGAATGTAATTTGATAAACAGTTTATCAACCTGCTGTACTAAAAAATGTTCATTTTAAATCAATGTTGTTAACACAATCACATCGTAGATGTTTTCTTTGTTTTCGCCTGCCTGCAGGAGAACCTCAACAAGCTGATGGCCAACCTCAGGTCCACACATCCACACTTTGTCAGGTGCATCATCCCCAACGAGACAAAGACTCCTGGTAAGGACAAAAAGATTGTCAGTGTGAAGACAAGCTAATACCAGGATTGTCCTCACAGGGGCAATGGACCACCATTTGGTTCTGCATCAGCTTCGTTGTAATGGTGTACTAGAAGGAATCAGGATCTGTCGTAAGGGATTCCCCAGTAGAATCCTCTATGGAGACTTCAGACAGAGGTAGTAAATCTGTTATGATCATACAGTGAATCTCCGTTTATCATGAGAAATACCTTACCACACATAGGACTGTTTTTGGTGGGCAGAGGCTTCGCTGTAATACATACTTAATGCCTGTCATTTTGCTTCTCAAAACAGTACCTCTAATATGGGGATAAATAGTTGGGTTTTCCCACCAGCCAACAGGCTAGATCCGTCCGATCAATGCTGCATGAACTGAAGAAGCCTGCTCAGATGAGAGGTGAAACCAAATCAGTCCAGTTGCAATCGATCCAATGCTCTGAGAATGGAACCCTGGCAATAAAAAGGCCTTGAATACATCTTTTTAGTGGGGTATCGCCATTGCGGATTTTTGCTATTCACTGTCTGCAAATAGTGGATGAAGACTGTATTGAAAAAGACAATAGAAACAATCACGAAAAATTAAAAGCTTTGATAAAGCGTTACTGTACTTTTACGGCAGGTACAGGATTCTGAATGCCAGCGCTATCCCTGAAGGACAGTTCATGGACAGCAAGAAGGCGTCCGAGAAACTCTTGTCCTCTATTGACGTGGATCATGCCCAATACAGATTTGGACACACAAAGGTATCTGTTAGAAAGCTTGTGGTTGTTCTTTTGCTCCAATGATGATGCTCTTAACTCCCTACAGGTCTTCTTCAAAGCGGGCCTTCTGGGTCTTCTTGAAGAGATGAGGGATGAGCGTCTGGCGGTGTTGATGACCCGCATCCAGGCGGTGGCCAGAGGTTACGTCACCAGGCTGAAAGTCAAGGAGATGGGAAAGAAGAGGTATTTGAGAGACACACTCATTTCATGTCCAAAACATTGTAATCCTATAATGGTCGCAGTGCAATGTGTCTTCAACTGAAACCATGTGTGACTGCTGCCCCAAATGGCCACAATACAAAAACCGTGACCCTCACTGATGTAACAGTGAATTTTCATCTCCATCCATGTAAAAAGTTGCAGTTGTTTGCTACTATAATGATGTTCACGGTTTGCGCGCTCCAGAGATTCAATTTTCATCATCCAGTACAACATCCGCTCGTTCATGAACGTGAAGAACTGGCTTTGGATGAGGCTGTTCTTCAAGATCAAACCTCTGCTGCGGTGCGCCGAGGCTGAGAAGGAGATGCAGAGTGTGAGAGAGGAGCTTTTGCGCTTAAAGGAGGAGCTGGCCAGGACTGAGGCTCGCAGAAAGGAGCTGGAGGAGAAAACTGTGGGGCTTGTCCAGGAAAAGAATGACCTTCATCTTCAAATCCAAGCAGTATGTCAACACATGGGGATCATTTTGGGATACATCTTAAGAGTAAGTCATGAAACTGGTGGAGGTCGACGGCAGAGCTAGAGGACTCCGGTCACATGACTTGACTCAAGCCAGACTTAAGTTGCCAAGACCTGCCTTCAATTCGACTTGATAGCCAGAAGATACCGTTTGCGAAGTACAGTAGCTAATTTGTGAATTTGCGACTGAGCAAGTCTGTATGACTTGCTTTACTTAAGTAATGACTTCACTCAACTTGCTTGACATTTATTGTAATCTCGTCTTGAATTGCTTTAGTTTTGCCACAGTAACTTGGGACTTGCTTAAAACTTACTTAAGTCTTACAGTATTTTGTATGTGACTTACTCTCACCTCTGGTAGAGAGTAACACATTAATTCCAACTAAATCTTGCACTGCAGGAACGAGAGAACCTGTGCGATGCCGAGGAAAGATGTGAAGGTCTGATCAAGAGGAAGATTAATCTGGAGGCTAAAGTCAAAGAATTGTCCGAGAGGTTGGAAGAGGAAGAGGAGATCAATGCGGACATTATAGCTAGGAGGCGAAAGCTGGAGGATGAAAGTTCTGAGCTCAAACGGGACATTGACGATCTGGAATTGATTATCACCAAAGTCGAGAAGGAAAAACATGCTACTGAAAACAAGGTTACCAATCCCTCTGAAAACCCATCTTCCATTAAGCTTGCAGCTCAGTTATTTCTTCTTCTTCAATTTCTTTGGTTCTGTAGGTCAAGAATTTAATGGAGGAGGTAACCATACTGGAGGAAAACCTGATGAAGTCCTCCAAGGAATACAAAGCCCTGCAGGAGGTTCATGAGCGGATGTGTGATGACCTCCAGGCTGAGGAGGATAAAGTCAACGTTCTGATGAAGACAAGGATTAAGTTGGAGCAACAAGTTGACGATGTAAGTTTCAGACAATTTCGTTCCTCGTTAGTGTCTCGATGAGGTGCAGAATGATTTGTCTGTATCAGCTGGAGGGCTCACTGGAGCAGGAGAAGAAAGTGAGAGCTGACTTGGAGAGATCCAGAAGAAAGCTGGAGGGAGACCTGAAACTGAGTCAGGAGACTGTTATGGACTTGGAGAATGAAAGGCAGCAGATTGAAGACAGACTCAATAAGTACAGTGTCTAATGCAATATGTCAATTATTTATTATTAGGACTAACCCCTTGAGATATTAGATTATAGATGTTATCTGACAATTACAACCCTGGACTACAGATGAAAATGAGCATAATGCTAAATCTGGTGCAGCCATATTTTTAATGTTACTGCACATTGTCCGTTAAATAAACTAAATTCAAACTCGAACTGCATGTGCTTCAAGCAAGAATAAATGAGTTGCTAACATGCCAGAGTCAGCTCACCTGAGAAAAATCAACAAGAATGTTATTTTTCAGAAAAGATTTGGAAATCAGAAACCTGCAATTCAAAGTAGAGGATGAGCAAGCCCTCGCCACTCAGCTGCAAAAGCAGATAAAAGAACTTCAGGTTTGCTTGCAGACAGTACACATTCACTACACACAAAAGGTTTGGGATATTTGAGGTGACATTTGGGGTTGGCCCTAAACTAAAATGCACTATATTTAATTGGACCGACTTTTGAATGCACGTTAAAGAGCAACAAGCTCTGAAATATTGAACATTCCAAAGTTAAGAGAAGGTCAAATTCATTTTACATTTTAGCTTTGTTCTGAAATTACTCCCATATCATTTCATGAGTAGTGTATTTTAAAAGTGTTCATCTTCGGTGCAGTGTTTGCTTGTTTTAATATTTTCCACAGGCTCGTATAGAAGAGCTGGAGGAAGAAACAGAATTAGAACGTTCAACCAGGGCCAAAGCAGAGAAGCAGACGTCAAATCTCTGCACAGAGATGGAGGAGATCAGCGAGAGGCTGGAGGAGGCCGGAGGAGCCACCAACACTCAGGTGGAAATTAACAAGAAGCGCGAGACTGAGTTCCAGAGGCTGCGACGTGACCTGGAGGAGGCCACTCTACAGCATGAAGCCGTCACAGCTGCTTTGCGCAAGAAGCATGCGGACAGTGTTGCACAGCTTGGAGAACAAATCGACAATCAGCAGAGAATCAAGCAAAAGCTGGAAAAGGACAAAAGCGAACTGAAGATGGAGATTCAAGACATGGCGAGCCATGTAGAGAGTGTTGTGAAGAGCAAGGTAAGGGATGGTGGTTACTGTGAGAAGTTTCTTGCACTGTAACATGCTTAAAAAGCCAAAACCTTTCAGTCCAACATGGAAAAGACCTGCCGCAACATGGAAGAGCAAAGTAGCGAGTACAAGACCAAAGCGGACGAAGCCCAGAGAGCACTCAGTGACTACGCCACCACCAACGCACGTCTTCAGACGGAGAATGGTCAGTTAATGCACAGGTGGACAGAAATACTACTCAGAAAAGTGCAGAAACATCTTGGTGCCAAGGAACTATGTTGAAGAGAGATGAGGAGTTTCATTTAGCTTTGCCGCCATATTGTGGGATCTATAGGCAATTATAAACCTTTTGGGGGGTATCCATGGAGGATGAACAAAGTAGCAAGCCTATTTTTACTTTTTGAAATGACTGAGTAGAAAGTACGGATAACTGTTCAAATATAGGAAATACAGAATACAAGTGACATTTTTTGTTGTTTTGGTAGGTGAGCTTTCTCGGCTGTTGGAGGAAAAGGAGGCTGCGCTCAACCAGATGAACAGAAGCAAAGCAGCCAGCAGTCAACAGATCCAAGAGCTCAAGAGGCTTCTGGATGAAGAAATTAAAGTCTGTGCCATATTGTGGTTCAGTTGTTCATGGTTATATTTTTTTGGGTGGGCTAAACCAGAATAATGGCATTTCAATTCATTTCAATGGGGAAAATTGATTTGATATACGAGTATAGTGACTTATGAGCTTGGTCACTTAACAACTTAAAACTAGTGCGTCAAGGTACCACTCCATATAAAAATTTAACTGAACTGCATACTGTCATCTGTAGTCCTTTTGGAGAAGAAACACTACTGCGTTGTTTATTTGTTTGTTTTTTTAAGGAGAAAAATGCCTTAGCACAAAGTTGTCAGTCTTCCCGTCATGACTGTGAGCTTCTGAGGGAACAATATGAGGAGGAACAGGAGGCCAAAGCAGAGCTGCAGCGCTACCTCTCCAAGGCCAACAATGACGTGGCCCAATGGAGAAGCAAATACGAGACAGATGCCATACAACGCACCGAGGAACTGGAAGAAGCCAAGTAAGGACTGAGCATTGTTTTTCCTAACCATACTCAATTTTGACTTACATACTGCATCGTCTGCAGTGAATCAGATTCATTTCCAGTCAGTGGACTCAGCCAAGGCTGCCCTTTCTCAACAATTTTGATCATTATGTTTATGGACAGAATTTGGGTGGGTCCGGTTTAATGGCCTCAGTATTAGGTCTCAGCTTTTTTGCGGATTATGTACTTTTGCTGGCTTTATCAAGCCACAATCTTTAACTCTCGCTGGAGTGGTTTGCAGCTGAATGAATTTCAAATCTGAAACCATGGTCAAAAAAGGGTGAAGTGCCCTGTCCAGGTCGGTGATGAGACACTAAGGAGTGGAGGAGCTCAAATATTTGGGAGTTTTGTTTACAAGATTTTACCAGTCGATCTATGTTCCCACCCGCATCTATGGTCACGAGCTGCAGGTTGTAACCACAAAAACAAGATCACGGACACAAACGGCTGAAATTAGTTTCCTTCCGCAGGGTGTCTGGGTGCCCTCTAACCCTGGATAAGAGGACGCAAAACTCTCAGTTGTCATTCTCCAATTATTCCTGTATGATCCACAGGAAAAGGCTAGTCCAGCGGCTGCAGGAGTCGGAAGAGTCGACAGAGATGGCAAATGCAAAAAGTGCGTCCCTGGAGAAGACCAAGCAGAGGCTACAGGTTGAGGTGGAGGACCTGATTGTGGAGTTGGAAAGGGCAAATACATCCAATGCTACCATGGATAAAAAACAGAGAAACTTTGACAAGGTATGCCTTCACAACTGATGACGACGGAATTGACAGGCTTTTTCTCCTCTCTAGTTTGACATAATTGGCTTGTTTGATTCTTTATGATATGCAATAGGGAGACTGATCCATCCATCCATCCATCCATCCATCCATCCATCCATTTTCTTAACCGCTTGTCCTCACAAGGGTCGCAGGAGGCGCTGGAGCCTACCCCAGCTGGCTTCGGGCAGTAGGCGGGGTGCACCCTGAACTGGTTGCCAGCTAATCGCAGGGCACACAGAGACAAACAACCATCCACACTCACAATCATACCTATAGACAATCTAGAGTGTTCAATTAACCTGCCATGCATGTCTTTGGAATGTGGGAGGAAACCGGAGCACCCGGAGAAAACCCACGCAAGCACGGTGAGAACATGCAAACTCTACCCAGGAAGGCCGAAGCCCGGACTCAATCTCACGTCCTCTGGACTGGGAGGCGGACGTGCTAACCAGTCAGCCACCGGCACGCCCAGGGAGACTCATACACATCTAAAATTTAGAACTGACAAAGTCTTTCGGATTAAAAGAGAAACATCTTCAACAAGCAAGAAGAGTCCAGTTGCCTCCTTTCAACCTTTGTGGATAAAGCTGGTTCATTTTTATTGTTGTAGGTGCTGTCTGACTGGAAACAGAAATGTGAGGAGAGTCAGTCGGATTTGGAAGTGTCTCAGAGAGAGTCCAGAGCTCTGAGCACTGAACTCTTCAAACTGAAGAATTCATACGAGGAAGCTTTAGAGCACCTGGAGAGCATGAAGAGAGATAATAAAAACCTTCAACGTAAGAGTGAAACCCATTCACGAAATCATCTTGTTCTCTTGTGTTGTGGAGATCTCGTTACTCCTATTCTATTACTCAGAGGAGATCTCAGACATCAGTGAGAACATCGGACAGTCAGCTAAAATAATGCACGAGCTGGAAAAAGTCGCCAAGCTAGCTGAGCAGGAGAAGAAAGACACTCAGACGACACTCGAAGAGGTTGAGGTAGGTGGCCACGTTTTTTACTTGTTCAAGTTGAATCAGTCATTTAAACCAGTCTTTTTTTTTTACACCAGTATCTGTTCTTCGACTTTATCTATTTTTCCTGCAGTCGTCTCTGGAACAGGAGGAGGCCAAAATTGTTCACCTCCAAATGGAGCTAACCCAGATCAAGTCAGAAGTTGACAGAAAAATGTCCGAGAAAGATGAAGAGATGGACCAGTTAAAGAAGAACCACAAGAGGACCGTGGACAACCTGCAGAGTACGTTGGAAGCTGAGACACAGAGTCGGAACGATGCCATCAGGTTGAAAAAGAAGATGGAGGGGGACATAAACGAGATGGAGATTCAGCTTGGCCATGCTAACCGCCAAGCTTCTGAGGCCACAAAGCAAATGAGGAACCTGCAAACCCAGTTGAAGGTTTGTGTGATAGTTTTGGTCAGAGAAACACAAATGCAGTGGCACCTTGATATAATAGTTGAATCCGTTATACGATCAAGGCCATAACTCATTTTCCCCAGAAACGCATTTACTGTATCTCAAACTATCAGCAGGGAACCAGGACCAAGATCTCACACAGGGAGTTCCACTGATAACCCTGTGATGTTTCAAGGGTTTCATCTAGAACAGGGGTAGACAAGTTTGGTCCTAGAGAGCTGCACTCCTGCATGTTTTTGATGTCTCCCTCCTCGAACACAGCTGAGAGGCTCCTGCAGAAAGTAATTATGAGCTGATGATTTGAAACACCTGGGTTGCAGGCAGGAAACACCGAAAACATGCAGGACTGGGGCTCTATAGGACCGAACTTGCCTATCCCTGATCTAGAACCTTCACAGAAAGTTTCACTGAGAACTCTTTTATATTCTAGATTCTAGAATCTTCACGAGTTTCAGAAAGAACCCTTTTGTGTTTCAAGGGTTTTATCTAGAACCTGCACAAGGAGTTTTGTTTTTCATAAGAGTTTTTATTAAGAATCACACTGTATTCTACTGAACAAAGAGAAACATTCAAAATAATTTAATGAGGATTTTGTTTTTATTATTTAAAAATCTTTGAACAATCAAGCATAAGGACAGCAGACTGTCTAAGGAAAAGCTATTATGTAGGTCCTGAAGGGAGGGCAGGACAAGTGAATGCCATGCATACTTGTCCTCAGCAGGTGGATTCATATCATCTCCAGCAATTGTGACATAGAAAGGGAGGACTAAAAAAAGAAGAAAGTAAGTAAGAAACTAAGCTGGAGTCGGGTTGGCCAGTTAGTCTGCGATTGAACCTCTGGTCATGAATTGTGGCCTACAACAGCTCCTGGCAAGTGGTCTCATTTTGTATTTGTGTTTGACTGTCCCGTTTAATTAATGTACGCTACGGCTCTCCATACCCACCTGTGTGGGCATTATACTAACTTAATTGCTCAATTGTTTTTCACTACCCACACAGCTTTCGCTTATTTAAAGTCCACCCGTAACTCAAGGTTGACTTTATCCCCAGAAATTTTATCTTGCAACACAAAGCAAAAAAATTGACCAAGCGATTATTTGAAAAACTCATAGGTTGGGGGCGCCCATTAGTCAAGGTACCGCCACATTCAATCACCCATCTGAGTAAATTGTTGTGTATACTCAAGGACAAACAAGTCCACCTGGATGAAGCTCTATGCAGTCAAGAGGACATCAAGGAGCAACTGGCCATCACAGAACGCCGTAATGGTCTGATGACAGCCGAGATGGAGGAGGTGAGGGCAGCTTTGGAGCAGGCGGAGCGAAGTCGCAAGCTGGCTGAGCAGGAACTGATGGAAACTATCGAGAGGGCTCAGCTGCTACACTCGCAGGTGAGGGTACCAGACATTTAGCTTCAATACTGCATTTGTGGTCGCATTTTAATTTGTGTCTGCACTCATAATAGAGAAGAAGACTGTTTGAAAACCAATTTCAACTATTCAATAAATGTATTGGTCCAATGATTGTCCTTTACTTACCTTGGGACTAGAAACTTCTCTTGGGACAAGTACATTGTCTCTGGACTAGAATCTTCCCTCTGGACTGGAATCATCTCTTGGGGACTGGAACCTTATCTGGGGATGGGACTAGAACTGTCCTTGCGGACTACTATGTTCTTTTGGAGATAAAAACTTTACTTGGGACAAAAACCTTTTGTTGGAATGAAAATTCATCATTAAGAACTATAAACTTCACTTGGGACTTGACCATACTCTCAAGACTAGAATCTCTCTTAGAAGGACAAGACCCTTGTTTCAAGACTTTTTGATCCATGAAAATTTCCAAGGACAACCACTTAATTTCACCTCCAAGCCAGCATCTATAAGTTGTTGTGAGTAGTGCAAGTACAATTCTTATCAATGTTTTGATGCAGAATGCAGGCCTCCTGAACTCTAAAAGGAAGATGGAAAGTGAGTTGGCTCAGCTGCAGTCAGAGATGGAGGACACAGTCCAGGAGGCGAAGGATGTTGACGAGAAGGCCAAGAAAGCCATCACAGATGTAAATGCCGCCACCTTTCTGTCATTCACGCCAGGATATGATTTACAGCTTGCAATCACTTCACGCAGGCCGCAATGATGGCTGAGGAGCTGAAGAAGGAGCAGGAAACTAGCGCTCACTTGGAGAGGATGAAGAAGAACCTGGAGGTGACCGTCAAGGACCTGCAGCAGCGTCTTGACGAGGCTGAAAGCCTCGCCATGAAGGGTGGGAAGAAGGAGCTCCAAAAGATGGCCACCCGGGTAAGAATATCCACAAACAAATAAACAGAACAAAACAAAAAAACATAGCAGATTGCTGCATTTTCCCTGTTGGACATTCAAAATTTACCTATTCGCTAGTTTTTAGGGGGAAACTAATCCCCCATTATTCACAGCCAAAAAAACAAGCAAAACAGATCAACAACTTTTTCCTCAGGTCCACGAGTTGGAAAAGGAATTGGAGGCGGAGCAGAAACGTGGCAGCGAGGCCATGAAAGGAGTCCGCAAATACGAGCGGAAGATTAAAGAGCTGACTCTTCAGGTCAGAAGGTTATCCTGGTGTCGAATCAAGGAAACATAATCATGCTAATAATCTTCCTTTTCCAGGGAGAAGAGGAGAAGAAGAACGTGGCCAGACTTCAGGATCTGGTAGACAAGCTACAGCTGAAAGTCAAAGCATACAAGCGGCAGAGTGAGGAAGCGGTGAGTGCAGGTCCTACTTCCGTGCTGCACTTAAGTCGATTTTTCAGGTATCTACAGTGTTTTAAGTGGGCCAGAACGCACTGGTACGGAACTCCGGCACTTAACAAAATCCCTTGAGCGTTCAGATACTTCTCAACGTACACAGAACGTACTGTCACTTGACAATGCATGTCTTAATCCTAAAAAGTTGTACTGCCGAGCGCTGCTCATCCACTGACTTGCATATAGTATGTAAGTCTGTGTGCTCAATACTATACTTATACATAGTATGTAAGTTCATGCGCTCATCACATCACCGAGCGCACGCTTACTACGTCATCTTGTCGAGACTCCAGTACCCATATAGCTCTGTGCTTTACGAGAGAAGCACACGTCTCATTCAAGCCGCCCGCTATAAACGTGATGCTAGCCCGATGCTAGCAGACCCAAAGGCATGTGTACAACCATAGCTCTTGAGTTAAGAAAATGCTGTCCTGGCTTAAAGCTTAAAAAAGACCACGGTCAGACTCAGAGGTGGATTCGCAGGCTGACACAGCAAGGACGTAAAAAAATAACCTGGATTGCCGAAGCTCTTTTGGTTTGACTTAAGTACAGGAGTAATCAGTATTAGTTTTCTCTTAGACAAATAGCTGTACTTCTACTTAAAGCAACATTGTGGAGTTGGTCACTTTCTTACTCGCGACTGCCACCTCTGGCATAAAGCGCAACTACAGCCTCTGTGCAAAGCTCGTGCAGCGCACCACTCCCCCCCTCCCCCACACTCCACACTGAAACGAAGATAGAAGCTGATAGGCACAGCCTTTGTTAAAAAGTTATTTCTCTTTGTACTCATCTGGGCATTGGTGTAGAAAAAGTTTTAACAATAACATTTTCAACTCCACAATACACCTTTAAGTACAGAGTGTGAGCACTTTTGCCAACTCTGGTCTTTAGGAGGAACAAACCAGCGTCCATCAGGCCAAGTTCCGGAAGGTGCAACATGAGCTGGAGGCAGCTGAGGAACGAGCGGACGTCGCAGAGTCCCAGTTGAATAAACTACGAGCAAAGAGCCGTGACATTGTGGGGAAAGTTGAGTAAAAAGATGCCTGGTGCGCTACTTCACCCAAGTACAAGTTGCGTTTATACACAAGAATGACATGTAATACAGTGGTAAATTACAAGATGCAGCTTGGTCAACTATTTTTGCAAGCTTAAATATGAGTTGTAAGTGTGCTTCAGATACACAGCTGCATGAGTTAATTGACAAAAATAAATAAATGGGGCTGCCAAATTACTGTGATGCCCTGGCATGTGGGCAAGGAGATCCACAGTCACTGATCACCGCTAGCCGTTTATTGAATGACTTGATAATGTTACACAGGGTGGCCGTGCTTTGAAAATGATGGATCTTCAAATCATACATCTGTGTTTTATTAAGTGTTTGCTCACAGACACAAAATATTTACTTGGTTGTTTATTGTTCACACTTTCACATACAAAGTCACTTTTCCATCATTTGTCTACTTGAAGGCATTGATATTGAAACTGTATATCTGAATTAATTATGTAAACCTGTGAAGTTAGAATTGGAGAGATTGTCAAACATGTAAATGATCATAAACATGTTCAGTTTTGATATGATCATAGTTTGCAGTGGTGTACAATCATGTACTGTGTTGTACTTGTTTCTATTGCAGTACTTTGAAACTTCAAAACTACAATCGCAAACATGTTCACCAACCTTGTACTATCCACACTGAACAGGCTCCACAAAGATGGAGACATTTTGCTGATGTTTATCTCCAATAAAGACTTTTCCAAGTACTGTACCAAGAATGTTGATATAACCACTACTAGATTGTTCTCGCCAGTTCTCCCAATAAGTATGCTTGTGTAGCCACCCAAAGTGGAGCTACTCATATGTGTCACCCTTCTACTAACAAGTAATCAGGAAAAATAAGTAAAAATAGATTAGTCAATGTCTTGCAGATGTATCAAACTATTCAAATCTATTCAATTTAGGATTGATTTATCTTAGGTTACGAGGAGATTGGCGAGAGAGAGAAAGAGAAACCTCCAATGGAAATAAGACACACTGACGAGCAAACAGTTCAAAATGTATAATGTTTATGGGAGGAAAAAAAACTTCAAAAAGTGTGAATTAACAGAATTTTCTCAAACCCAATTATGAACAAAAGATGTGCAAGTTCAATACCAGTTTACAATTCAATATACAGTAATCTGGTTTTCTTTATATTCTTTTTTTTGGTACAATGTTTTTCTCTGTCCATTCCAGTTGAAAATGCTCTCAAAGTTCCCGTGCAGCGCCATTACTCAATGTGAAAACCATCTTCTGCTAAAAAACCAACAACTTGGCATCGCTTCAATTGGGTATATGCCACGGAGGAGGCGGGACTTCCGACTTCCGCAAGTCACACACCTACGCTGTTTCCGGTTACTGTTGCAACATAATAGGTCGCTTCCCATTACTCGCACTTCCACTCTTGGCCCCTCAATTGCGCGTTCCTATTAAAGGGTGCGAGTGTGTAGGCTGTCTCAGTTCTCCTGAATGCGTCCAAGTGCTTCGGAGAACTGAGACACCCTATGCACTGAGTGAGCCCTGGATGCAGAGCGCAGTTCAAGGTGACCTGAAGCGCATTCTTTCTTTCTTGTTAAACCTAACCCTAACCATAACCTTACCACATAATGATTACAGTATGTTTTGAACGCTTTATTGAACAACGAAAATTTAAATCTGACCAAGACCCGAATAATAACCTCAACCGTCCAGGTATGCGCTCTCTTCTGGGGACATGTAGTACTGCACTTCCGCCTCTTTCTCAAACTGTTTAGTTAGCTCCGCCCCGGCTGACTGAGGCTTGAGTGTTTGTAATTTTCGATGCTCCATAATGTGTTTAAATAAACAACAACTTTATGTCACAAGACGGTGCATCATTAAATCTGGAAATTTAGTTGGAAAATAAATTGTTTAAACCATTTTGAAAAATCCATGTGGGTGGCCGTATGGGTGGAGTCAAACGTTAAAGTCCACCCGGCGTTGAGGCACGCCTTGAACTGCACTCTGCATCCAGGGCTACTTGTACACATTCGCATCCATCACCGGGAACACACAATTGAGAGAAACAATGATGGAAATGCGAGTATTGAGACGCGGCCTATATGTCGCAACAGTAACCGGAAACAGCGTAGGTGTGTGACTTACGGAAGTCGGAAGTCCGTGGAATCGACCCCATAGACCAGCAAAGAAAAAGTAAATTGTATACCTAACTCACATGGAGTCAACAACGAAATTCCAACCACAAGTCTGTTAGGTTAGCTCGCGTGCTAATGCACCTGCTAGGATTTCATGTGGAAATACACTCGTTCACTTTTTACCTCTGCTGCTAACAGTAGCATTTCAATAGCAGCTAATAACAATTCTAGTAGTCCCAAACATCATATCCTGACATCGAGCAATACATTGAAATAGGAAAGCTAACTTTGCACATTCAAATAAAAATAAAAAACTCACCAGGATTCAATTCTACTCAACATTTGAAATGTTACATTTCACTCTCCTTGGTAAAAACACCACAGGATTCGACTCTAATGCTTAATGTGAAGTTGCTTAAAACAGTAGTCTTAACATTATGTGTATTTTAAAGAATATCCTGTATATATTTTTGTGTTTTTATATTATCAACTGTCGTTTAGAGGCGCCGCTCAACTTTCTCTAATGTTTTGTATTTTTCCATGACGTATGAAACGAAACTGAAACTTAACTGTAATAAAAGCGACGAGGTGGCCGGGGGAGGAGAGAGAGTCGGAAGGAGCCGAGCGTGAGTTAAGGTCTCGCGCCTCCTCTCCTCTCCCAGCCGCGGTTGCAATAAAACAAAGCAACAGCTTCTGCCTCCTTTTTCCTTGGTGCACGGTCAGTAACTAAGGGGATCTGTAATATCAGACCCAACATTTAATTGGTGCCGAAACCCGGGACCTGCATCTGGACGGACGACCGCCGCCGAACCGAGGACACCGAGAATCTGTCGACAGCGTCTCCCCTTGCGTGACGGGTCTCGTCGCTCCGGCCTCGGCCGTTCGCCCGGACACCGGGTCCTGCGAACCAGACCGGCACCGAGGACTAACAGGTATTATGCTGTTTAATTATCACGATTTACACAGAAGTTTGAAAAAGGAACACTAAATATACTGAAGAAGTAAGAGAAAAATAGAAAAGTGGGGAGTAAAAGAGAAGCGCTTGGGCGTTGGCCCGTGAAGAAGAGAAAAAAAACCCATGGTATATATGATCCGGGCATCAAAGGGATCACGGTTTTATTAGATGAGATCCAAAATACTTTTATTGACTAGTTTTTAACTTGTTAAAAAAAAGTGTCGTTTTCGGGTGCCCGGGTAGAGGAAATTAAACGTTGCCGTAAATACGTAATAATTTACACCTCCCCACTCATTGGTTACCAAAATATCTGTGTTCAATATAACTAAGATTTATTAGGTCAGAACAGAACTGACTGCGATTAAAAATAATCGCCTAAAACACAAATCATGGTTTTAAATTAGAAAGTGGTGCACCACAGAAAAGACTAAGTGTGTGTGTATTTGTGTGTGAGTTTTTGTGTGTGTGTGTTTGTGTGTGTGTGTTTGTGTGCGTGTGTTTTTTTTGTGTGTGTGTGTGTGTGTGTGTTTTTGAGATAAGGAAAAAAGGGAGTAACTGCTGCCCGCTCGGCAATAGATACAATGGGCCAGTCATTGAGAAAAGAAATAGAACAACACCAGGATGTTAAATTTATTGCAAGCTTTGACGCTAATGCGTGCAAGTATCTGGAATCCTGGGTGACCAAGTATGATTTTAACCCGTCTTTGAGAGATGTCAGGAACAAAGAGGAAGTTAAGAAAAGTTTAGTGGAGAAAAGAGCAAAGAAGATTAAAAAGGGAAAGAATGTAGAAAAATTGGAAGCACAACTACGTGCTGTTGAAGTGTGGATAAAACAGTGTAAAATGAGGGCAGAAAGCATTTTGGAAAGTGAGAAAAGAAAAAAGGAAAAGACAGAAAGAAAAATGTATCAGATGAAGATAAGACCAACGGAAGAAACCGGCGCCAGACGAAGAGACAACGGAAATGCACCGGCTGAAGTGCGACAGCAAAATGATCCAGAAGAGGAAGTAAACGTCAACCAACAGCGGGAACCGCCTACCCCGTCTACCTCCTCCCCAAATTCCACCTCCACGAGTTTTGGGGACGGAGCCTCCCCTCCTATTGGAAGCCGTACAAGATCAAACAAACCAACAGCAGACGTCCTGGCTGCAACAACAAAATTATACCCAGACATTCAGCAGGTGGCAGCATATCCCATGGTAGCTGTAGCCAACCCAGCTTATGGAATGCCAAATCCTGGTCAACCTGCTCATCCACAGACCTTGCTGCTCTATCGCCCATGGACCGAAGAAGAAAAAGTAGCCGCATGCGCATCAGTTCCTCCCATTGAAGACAACGTTGAAAAATGGGCAGCTGCAATTAGAGAACTACATGGATCCTATCACCTCAATGGCAATGAATTACTAAGCGTCCTACGTCTGACCGCAGGACATCGAGTTGGAAGATTCCAAGGAGCCTTTGCTCCAGCCAACCAACGAGGCCAAGTCTACCAACCAGGCCAAGAACTAGACAACGCCCTAAATACTCTTTTAGAAAGAGCCATCGCAGTGTTCAAGAAACCACCTGATTTAACTAAAGTCCGCCAATGCCGCCAAGAACCTGAAGAAAGCGCACAAAAATATGTGGACCGCCTCCAAGACGTACTGAAACTACATGGTGGCATCGAAGAAAGCACTGAGGCACAAAGCACATACCAAACATTACTGCGGGCAACATTCCTGGATGGACTAGTGGACGGTACAGTCAATTTTATCAAGAAACATTACCACACCTGGAGAACTGCCCCGGTGAATGATCTCGTAGCTTGGGCCTCACACGCTGAAGACCTAAAAAGACAAAAAGCGCAATCATCAGTCTTCAATGCCATGCACACATTTTTTCAACATGCCTCTCCTCCACCTTCTGGACCAATTTACTACCAAAACCAACCCAATCGGGGTAGAGGACGTGGACGCGGAAGAGGAAGAGGCCGACCAGCCACCAGACAGGATGTGTGCTACAATTGTGGCAAGTACGGCCACTTCGCCCGAGATTGCCGCTCCAAACAAAAAATTGAGACCCCAAGATCTGACCACTGGGATCCAACCGAATGACGCGAGCAGGAAAGGTCAAGTGATGAAAACCCTGATGACACCAGAACGATCGTCGAGGTGCTTGACCTGACAGTCCTGTTTAGCCAGATGTCCTCTATTGACCCAGCAGTAAGAAAACTAGGCTTAGGGCCATTTACTACAACATTGAAATTCATTGTGGATTCAGGAGCACAATCCTCCGTGATCACTGATCTACCAACAGGTGTCAAATTGTCAAAAAGCACAATAATGGTCATAGGAGTGGGAGGTAGACCAGCCATCCATTACTTTACCGAACCACTGACCATTATTGATGAAGACGGAACAGAATACCCAGATCAAACTTTCGTTTACGTGCCTCGTTGTCCTGAAAACCTCATCGGACGAGATTTGATAAAAGCCATGAGCCATGGTCGTGACAAAAAGAGGACAAGAAACACCAATGCAGATGTTAGTACTAGAAGGAAAAGACAAACCACGCCCATTCTACAGTCTGGATCCGATCCAAAAAGGTCCAACATCAGTAACAAACAATCTGCAACAGATGCCAGAACAAATCCTACCAAATTCAAATTGGGTGCCCCAAACCACGTACCCACTTCACTCCACCATCCGCTTCGCCCCGAACAAAGAGGACAGAGACTTCTTTGATCAATGGTCCCGATTGACAACCATGCGGGCCCAAATAAAGGACCTAATTTGGGACGAACAGGCAGGATGGATGGCAGCCACAGTAATCTTTCCAGATTACATATATGCATTAACCACATATGAAGGCTTTGGCATTCCCTTCCACATTTCACTGGCAAAACCAACAGGCTGGAGATGGAAGGACATAGGATCAAAAATAAGAGATGTAACATGGTCCGAACAACGACTTCCGTGGACCCCATGTCAAGATGGAAGATTTAAACGCATCATGTCATCAGGAAACGTGGTCTGGAGGAAAAAACTAAACTGGGTGACAACATTTGTCCCCAGCACCCACCTAAGTACATGACATCCGGAGGAAACCACGATCCTGGCACTAAAAGACGCCATGGATCAAATACCACCTCAGCTGTGGTCAGCGTCAAAAACCGATGTGGGCCTAATGACCACAGCCACAGAAGTAACAATTGAACCAAGAACAAACTATCGCCCACGAATCAATCAATACCCACTCAAACCTGATGCCAAAGAAGGAATCACACCAGTAATCATGAACATGGTAAAAGCTGGAGTGCTCATAGAAGCCCCCAAGGTAACTTGTAACACTCCAATCTTTCCAGTAAAGAAAGCAGACACCACGACCTGGCGAATGGTCCACGATTTAAGAGCCGTAAATCAGGCAGTAAAACAGAGAGCCCCCTGCGTCCCCGACCCCCACACTCTACTCAATGCGCTGAAGCCAGAACAGAAATGGTTCACAGTAATTGATCTAAGCAACGCCTTCTTTTCCATCCCATTGCACGAGTCTGCCCGTCATTGGTTTGGTTTCACCTTTAATCAAAAGAAATACACCTATACGAGACTACCCCAAGGCTATGCAGAGAGCCCCACCATTTTCTCTCAAGAAATCAACAACTGTCTGAGCCTCCATGAACACAGTGAAACCACTCAAATCTTGATTTACGTAGATGACATTCTCATCGCCAGTCCAACCAAAGAAGAAAATCAAGAAGAAGCAGTGAAACTGTGTCAACACCTGGCAAAGACAGGAAACAAAGCCTCACTGACCAAACTACAGTGGACTCAGACCGAAGTAGTTTTCTTAGGTCACATCATATCGGCAGAAGGAAGAAAACTAACCCCTGATCGGAAACAAGCTATCCTTGATGCCCCCAAACCAAAGACCAAAAGACAGATGATGGCCTTCCTAGGCCTAGTGAACTTTTGCCGTCTATGGGTTCTGGACTTCGCCGAAATAACGCAACCACTGGTGGATTTAATTTACCAAGAAGACATCGCCCTGGCCGATCCCATCACATGGACGAAAATAGCTAATGACAAGTTCAATCAGATAAAACAGACCATCACAAGCACAGGCCCTTTGGGCCTACCCGACTACAAGAAACTGTTTACCCAAACAGTGGACTGCAAAGACGGATTCATGACATCCGTCCTACTCCAACAACATGGTACACAAATGCGACCAGTGGCCTACTACTCAAAGAAACTTGATGCTGTCGCCAGAGCCCTGCCCCAGTGTGTCCAAGCAGTGTGTGCCGCAGCAATGGCTGTCCAAGCATCCGCCGAATTGGTGTTGTTCCATCCCACCACTCTACTAGTAACACACTCAGTAGATGTTCTTTTGACTCAAACAAAGATGTCATTTCTCTCACCAGCAAGACATCTTGGCCTAACAGCTGTACTGTTGTCCCAACCCCATCTTACCATCAAGAGATGCAGCACTCTCAATCCTGCAAGTCTCCTCCCAGTGGAGACAGATGGGACACCACACAGTTGCACAGAAGCCACCGAGGAAATCTGCAAACCAAGAAGAGATTTGTTAGACACACCCTTACAAGAAGGAGAAGCAGTGTTTGTAGATGGTTCCTCAAGCAAAGATGAACTAGGCAACACCAACACAGGCTATGCAGTGGTCACACAACAAAAGACACTGAAGAGCGGACGATTAATAGGAAATCTGTCAGCACAAGCAGCAGAACTCATCGCGCTAACAGAAGCATGTAAATTATTCAAAGACAAAGCAGTAACAATTTGGACCGACAGCCAATATGCCCACTCGACATTGCACATCTTTGCCGCCATGTGGGCTCGACGAGGAATGAAAACATCAACAGGAAAACCTGTTCAACACGCCAAATTACTCACTGACCTTTTGGCCGCTGTACTGCTACCCTCCAAAATAGCAGTATGCAAATGCAAAGCTCACACCTCAGCAAAAGACGCCGTTTCTGTAGGAAATGCAAAAGCAGATTTGGCAGCCAAGCAAGCAGGCCAAGACAAAACAAAGATCGTCATGCTCGCCAACCACAAAGAAACACAACAACACAACAACATTCCAAAACAAGTACTAATTGACATGCAAAACAACGCTCCAGACAAAGAAAAAACACTATGGAAAATGATGAACATTGAACTCACCCCAGAAGGCCTCTACCACAAAGAAGACCGACCAGTCATCCCCCGCAGTCTGTTCCACGCAGTAGCCACATTGAGTCATGGCAAGTCCCATGTCTCAACAGGAGGGATGGTATCTATGGTAGAACAGACAATGACAATACCACAGGGCTTACAAACCTATTTTAAAACTTTTTGTAGGTCATGTATGGTGTGTTGTCGTCACAATGCTCAGGGAAACTTAAGACCACAGAGAGGGAAATGCCCAGTGGGCTCCTACCCATTTGAAGTTTTACACATGGACTTTATTGAACTACACAAAAGTGGTCAGCACAAGTACTGTTTAGTGTTAGTAGACTCACTAACTAAATGGGTTGAACTTGTTCCTTCAAAACATCCAAACGCCCTCACAGTAGCTAAAGCTATTTGTAAACACATAATACCAGAACATGGCATTCCACGAGTCTTGTGGAGTGATAACGGTAGCCATTTTGTAAATACCATCGTTGACAATATGGCCATCCATTTAAAATCAGCCATGGTCAGACAAAACAGGAGAGGCAGATCCACTGACTAAATGGTTATGTGACTTGTTTAAAGAACGGACTGTGTCAAGAGCAAATGATCTGCCCTCTACCTCTCTTCCTCCTGCACAGGAAACGGTGACCCCGGGTGACCTGGTGT
Source organism: Vanacampus margaritifer (assembly GCF_051991255.1). Taxonomy (NCBI): domain Eukaryota; kingdom Metazoa; phylum Chordata; class Actinopteri; order Syngnathiformes; family Syngnathidae; genus Vanacampus; species Vanacampus margaritifer. Next base: position 25,128,793 of record NC_135433.1, read on the forward strand.
TGGTGAAGGTGATAAAAAGGAAAACATGGTCGAGCCCACGCTGGGACGGCCCATTCGTTGTTCTCCTGACCACACCCACCGCTCTCAAAATCGCTGAGAGAGAGACGTGGATCCACCAGAGTCACTGCAAAAAGGTCACCGAACTCAGATAAGGGATTACCCCCGGATTCTTGTCAAAAAGAAGAAGAAACAAAGGAGAAGATGACCCTTTTTCAGACATTGTTTGGACTTTGATCATTATAATGTTTATCTTATGATGTGTTATTTGTTCCTGCTGTATTGTCCCAATGTCTAAGAGATTAGTCGCCCGTATGTTCGTGGCCCAGATGTATCAATATAACTTACTACGCGTAGAGGATTATGTTGACACTGTGGAGACCGACACAAAAGTGTGACCCTCATCTTATTGTGTTTTCCTAACTTCAAATCCAGTTCCATTCTCAGACCAAGAGGTTCTCGTCACCGTGCGGTGGGGGAGTTATGGAATTTTTCCCTTTAAGTTAAGGGTTTTCGCCATTTCCTGAGAATGGTTCAAATGTTGTGAATCTATTAATGAAGTAATACTGAGAAAACTTAATTGTTTTAGTATTTACTGATATCCTTTTAAATCCACAACAGGAGGGAATGTGAAGTTGCTTAAAACAGTAGTCTTAACATTATGTGTATTTTAAAGAATATCCTGTATATATTTTTGTGTTTTTATATTATCAACTGTCGTTTAGAGGCGCCGCTCAACTTTCTCTAATGTTTTGTATTTTTCCATGACGTATGAAACGAAACTGAAACTTAACTGTAATAAAAGCGACGAGGTGGCCGGGGGAGGAGAGAGAGTCGGAAGGAGCCGAGCGTGAGTTAAGGTCTCGCGCCTCCTCTCCTCTCCCAGCCGCGGTTGCAATAAAACAAAGCAACAGCTTCTGCCTCCTTTTTCCTTGGTGCACGGTCAGTAACTAAGGGGATCTGTAATATCAGACCCAACAGCTTACCAGCTTATAAAAGAAAGGTTTCCAATCTTAAACTTCAGGTTTTTGTTGATAATTGTGATTCACTCAAGGGAGTTCTCCACAATATCCGTGTGGGACTGCTTCACGGTGATTTGCTAGGGAAAAGCGGGACATTCTGTACAATGCTTCGAGCTGATTGGACAATGCGGCATTGTGCACGTTTGTTTTGACCAATCACGGCCACGGATGAAAATGTTGTCTTCGATCTTGTGGTTCTCGTTGAAGGGGGGGAAAAATCACGAATATCTTTACCAGCTAAAAATACACGAAGCGCCTCTCAGTGTTCAACATTCAACAAGAAAATGGTGAGTAATTCTGCAGGAACAGAATTAATTGCAGCGTCCATTCGTTCATGTTAGGTTGTGTTTTTTGCCCCGGCGTCGGCACTGGCTTCCTGGTTTCGTCACAGCTGCATATCACGCCCAAAACACATTGTCGCTCTATGATTGGTGATCGGTAGAAGTCAACGCGCTCGGTACAAGATGTATTCTCGAGAGTTTGTGAACTGACAAATACTGCGAGAATTCAGCTTGCAGAACATGGTTAAGAAAGTTACCTCTCTCGGCTGAACGAAGGATGATGCAATCTCACGCACAATGTGTTCACTCCACATGGGGAAAAACAGTATCAATTGCAATACATCACGTTAAATAAAAAATAAAGATTTTTTTAAAAAAAAAGTCTTGTCAAAACCTGGGTTACACTTGCTTCAAGCTTTTTATTTGCTTTGTTACTCTTAGTTGAAGTTTACTGTAAAACTAACACATATAACAAAAGAGTACTACACGTGAGCTGGCACCTTACCGTGCTGGAGGAGTTTGTGTGTGCCAGTGATCCTAGGAGCTATGTTGTCTGGGGTTTTATGCCCCTGGCAGGGTCACCCATGGTGAACAGGTCCTAGGTGAGGGGCCAGACAAAGCACGGCTCAAAGACCCCTAATGATGAACACAATATATGGACAGACGTTTCCCTTGCCCGGACGTGGGTCACCGGGGCATAGTGGGCTGGGTGTCCATATGTGCACTTGGCACCAGGACACACTTGGCCGCAGTTCGGTGATTGACTTTGTAGTCGTGTCATCGTATTTGTGGCCACATGTTTTGGACACTCGGGTAAAGAGAGGGGGGAACTGTCAACTGATTACCACCTGGTGGTGTGTTGGCTCCGATGGCAGGGGAAGATGCCGGTCAGACCTAGTAAACCCAAACGTATTGTGAGGGTTTGCTGGGAACGTCTGGCAGAATCCCGTCAGTAAGAGTTTCAACGCCCACCTCCGGCAGAACTTCTCTCTTGTCCCAGAGGAGGTGGGGCACATTGAGTCCGAGTGAACCATGTTCCGCGCCTCCATTGTCGAGGCAGCCGATCAGAGCTGTGGCCGTAAGGTGGTTGATGCCTGTCGTGGCGGTAATCCTCGAATCCTCGCTGGTGGACACCAGCGGTAAGGGATGCCATCAAGCTGAAGAAGGAGTCCTATCGGGCCTTTTTGAACTGTGGGACTCCGGAGGCAAAAACTCGGACATGGGAGGAGTTCGGTGAGGCCATGGAAATCGACTTCCGGACGGCTTAGAGAGAAAATTCTGGTCCACCATCCGGCGTCCCAGGAGAGGAAAGCAGTGCACCATTAACACTGTGTATAGTGGAGATGCGGTGCTGCTGACCTCAACTCGGGACATTGTGAATAGGTGGGGACAATAATTCGAAGACCGCCTCAATTCCACCGACATGTATTCCTTTGAGGAAGCAGAGTCTGGGGACTCCGAGGGGGGCTCTCCTATCTCTGGGGACGAAGTCACTGAGGTGGTTGGAAAGCTCCTCAGTGGCAAGATTCCGGGGGTGGATGAGATCTGCCCGGAGGAGCACTGTGGTTTTCATCCCGGCCGTGGAACAGTGGACCAGCTCTACACCCTCGGCAGGATCCTCGAGGGTGCATGGGAGTTTGCCCAACCAGTCCACATGTGTTTTCTGGATTTAGAGAAGCCGTTTGACCGTGTCCCTCTGGGAGTTTTGTGGGGGGTACTTTGGTAGTACGGGGTACCGAGCCCCCTGATACGGGCTGATTGATCCCTGTACGACCTATGTTAAAGTTTGGTCCACATTGCCAGCAGTAAGTCGGATTCGTTCCCAGTGAGGGTTGGACTCCGCCAAGGCTGAACTTTATCACCGATTCTGTTCATAGCTTTTATGGACAGAATTTCAAGGCGCAGCCGAAACATTGAGGGGGTCCGGTTTGGTGGCCTCACTATAGCTTCTCTGCTTTTTGCAGATGATGTGGTGCTGTTGGCTTCATCAAGCTATGATCTCCAACTCTCACTGGAGCGGTTCTTAGCCGAGTGTGAAGCGGTTGTGATGAGAATCAGCACCTCCAAATCCGGGACCATGGTCCTCAGTCGGAAAAGGGTGGTCTGCTCTCTCCGGGTCGGGGAGGAGATGCCCTAAGTGGAGGAGTTCAAGTATCTCGGGGTCTTGTTTATAAGTGAGGACAGGAGGGAGCGGGTGATCGACAGGCGGATCGGTGCAGCGTTTGCAGTGATGCGAGATCTGTAACGGTCTGTGGTGGTGAAGAAGGAGCTGAGCCAAAAGGCGGCGCTCTCGATTTACCGGTCGATCTATGCTTCTACCCTCACCTATGGTCACGAGCTGTGGGTTGTGACCGAAAGAACAAGATTCCGGATACAAGCGGCCAAAATGAGCTTCCTCCGTAGGGTGTCCGTGCTCTCCCTTAGAGGAAGGGGGAGAACCTCAGTCATCTGGGAGGAACTCAGGGTCTCCGCATGGAGAGGAGACAGTTGAGGTGGCTCGGGCATCTGGTTCTGATGCCTCCTGGACGCCTCCCTGGAGAGGTGTTCCGGGCATGTCCTACCGGCGGGAGGCCCCAGGGACGACACAGGACACGCTGGAGAGACTATGTCTTTCGGCTGGCCTGGGAACGCCTTTGGATCCCGCCGGAGGAACTGGTTGAAGTGGCTGGACTCTCCACCTGAAGCTGCTGCCCCCGCGACCCAACCCCGGTGCTAGCAAATGGACGGATGAATGGGTGCTACACATTTTGTAGTTAAAGAGTAACTCAACAGGAAGTCAGTCTCTTGCTCCTCCCTTCACCAAGATTTGAAATCGGTGCTCCAAGGGGGTGTTGCATGATTGACAGCAGCCACTCACTAAGAGGGCGTTTAAGAATGAGCCGGTGGGTGGCGGCGGCGACTACGTCATGCTCCACAAGTGTCATAATGTGTATCTTCTCGTATAATGAGAGGACAAACTGCTCCTATCGCGAGATGCTGTGACTATCGCGAGACCTACAGCGAGACCGGGAATACCCAACATGGCGGTGCCCTGCTGCTAAGATAGAACTAGCTCTATTTTGCTAAACCAACTATTCTGGAACCCCAACTCCACTCCCTGGCTGTTTTAATTGGCATTGGTAGAACTGAACTTTGTTTGATTATTAGATGTATACATATACTGTATATGTGGTTATAAAACCTAAAATATGAATACTTATTATGTATAGGCTATATTAAAAATATATTAATACATAACTATATCTAAAATATATTTAAACAAAAAAAACTTGCTTAGGTTACCATTTACTGGTGTATTGTTACATGTTTAATCCCCAAACAATTTCCTTCACATCCACCTCCCCTTTTTTTCACTATTATATTCACTTACACGTTACCTCCTATTTCACACAAATCACATAAACCACCTAACCACTTTAATCCCATCCTATAACATGCCAATATTAACAAGTAGGCTATACAGATATATACACAGGACTGAGTTTATATTGTTTGTATGCATAAATTAGTTCTGGTCTCCTGGAATGTTTGTGGCGCTCACTCACAGGCAAAAATAATTTAAAAAATTAGACCATCTCTTAAAATTAAAAGCAGATATTTGTCTCCTCCAGGAAACCCACCAACAAAAATCTGAAGAAAAATTACCTATTGATAATAATTTTAGTAATTAGTAATTAGAGGTAAAATTAGATCGTATTCATCTTATAAAAAGGAACTGGGTAAAAAATTAGAAAAAGTATTGGAAGATAAGATTAAACAACTGACGGATGAGTACGCAATAAACCCAAATAACCAAATATGGACTGACTTACAAAATACTAAAATAGTTAGACAATATGTTGTTTAAAAAGACAGAGTTTATAATACAACAATTGAGATACAACAACTTTGAATATAATAACAAATCAGGTAAATTTCTTTCAAACCAACTTCAACGCAATCGGGAAAAATCTCTTATAACAGCTATTAAAGGGACAACTGGTGAATGCACACAATCACCAGAAGAAATTAATCACATTTTTTATAACTCTTATCGCAACCTTTACTCAGAAACTAACAAGCCTAACCCTGAGCATATAGAGGCATTCCTCAATAGCTTAAATATACCTCAATTAACTACTGAATATAAAGATATGTTAGGTGCGCCACTTACTATAAACGAGCTGTACAGTGCTCTAGATAGTATGCCTAATGTTAGAGCACATGGCCCGGATGGTTATCCGGACATATTTTTTAAGCACTTTTGGTTAATGCTTGCTCCATTATTCTTAAGAGTAGTAACAGATAATTAAAAATTATGGTTACATACGTCCACACATGAATACAGCAGTAATTAAACTTTTATTAAAGCCAGAAAAAGACCCCACCCTTCCATCAAGTAACCGTCCGATTTCACTAATTAACACTATTAAAATTATCGCTAAGGCTTTCGCATCTAGACTAGAAACAGTAATCTCGACAATCATTCATAGCGACCAAACAAGCTTTATTAAAGGTCGTCACTCTACTAATAATATTAGGAGGCTTTTTAACCTTATTAGCATGTTATAGCGGCATGATAAAAAGGCAGTTATTATATCGCTGGATGCAGAAAAAGCTTTCGAGAAAGTTAACTGGTTCTTCTTCTTTGCTGTTTTAAATAAATTTGGCTTTGGGAAGTAATTTTATTCACTGGGTGTCAGTATTATATGATTCTCCTAAAGCTACAGTTACTACTAATGGAATTATATCTCAGAGTTTTACTCTACAGAGAGGCACAAGACAGGGATGCCCACTGTCCCCTTTATTATTTGCAATATTTATTGAGCCGCTTGCATTAGCTATATGCCAGGAAAGAAGGATTCAAGGAATTCACTCTGGGGTAACAGAACACAAAATTAATCTATATGCCGATGATATTTTACTTTATTTAGAAAAGCCTGCTATTCCGTTAGCGGAAGTATTTAACTTAATAACTAAATTCTCACATTTTTCAGATTATTCTATTAACTGGACAAAATCAATACGACTACCGATTACAGAAAATTCATGGAACCCTGCAAGCCAGGACCTACACTACTCATTTCCTATAGGTAATTTAAAATACTTAGGCATAAAAATCTCACCTAAATTAACTGATTTAACTCATTTAAACTTTACTCCACTTCTGGATAGCATTTACAGTGTAACGAATATTGCCCGACACTGTGTTTTTACTTCAAAAGGACTCTTTGAGTTTCCCTCCAGCAGGGACTGGACTTTGTTTTATAACCCTCAGGAAACGCATATCACAGCTCCGACAGACCTGAAATCCTGTCTGATAAGCAGTCCCCAGACCCTCTTTTATGGTCTGCCCTATCCACAGGAATTAGCCATGTGTTTTTTGGGGGAAAAACAATGCTCCTTGGAAGTTGTATGGTACAACAGTGCCCTCCAACGGTCACTATCGGTTATCCTCAAGAATCCTGCCGCTCCTAATTAATCTGAAGTCTACATAATTCGGGACATACACGGACTCTATGTACTTGACTGACTTTGTACACAACCTGTATGTCTATCTCAAACGAATGATGTGTGTAATGTCTGTAGTCACCTAAGTTTAGCTAATTAGTAAGTTTAGCTAATTAGTAAGCTTAGCGGATTCAATAACTTTATGATCGCGGTAATGCTTGAAATGTGTTCAGTATGATAAATGAAGCATCTGGCTTGTCAATTCTGATCCAAAATGTATCAAATACGATCCGAAAAGCTTGGTCTCAGTCGACCAAGTCTACTTCATGCGCACGGAAGGGCCGTGACTCCGCCCCAGCCCGTGACTCCGCCCCAGCCCGTGACTACGGCCCGCCCCCCCTGCTGATACAGTTTTAAAACTAGCGCGCGAAGGAACTTCTCTCTCTTTTCCTGAGGTCTCTTTTCCTGAACTCTCTTCCCCATGAACTGCTAAAGCGCTCTCTTTTCCTAAACTCTCCTTCGCCCTATGAACTGCTCAAGGACTCTCCCGTTCCCGCATCTCCGCCCTCTCTCAACCTAATGTCTGGCCCCATGAACTTTTCCTGATCATCACGAGAGACGTGGTCGCTGAGGGTGACTACGCGGCTTCTTCCTTTGAGCCACAGCGCGTGTCTCAAGGCGCGCATCAAGCAAGGACTCGCAGGCATCCTGCGCATCCCCCAGGGCGTGCGTGTCTGTAACAGCTGTGAGTCCGAGGCGCCCACACAAGGACCTGCCGACCTCCACACCGCGCGTGTTTCACCGACCAGCAGCCAGAGACTCCCGGGCAGCAAAGTCGAGGGCAAACACAAGAAAACACAAAATCACGCCGGAAGGCGGATAAAACAGAAAGGAGTGTAGCATACAAAGTTGATTAAAGAAAAACGCTACTAGTCTAATTACTAGTGGTGTCCACAACACCAAGAAAGATTGCCGCTAGAAAGGTAGCAGTATTGAAACGTTAGGTATGGTAAGTAGCGTCGCGGAGCAATAACCCGACACTCCTCTCTATTGCTGCCAGGCTTTTATTTCGGCCTGATGACCTAATGGGCAGCAGGTGTGTTTGGCAGGATCTGCCCTCCAGCTGTTTCCCCAGCAACTGCAAGGGAGAAATCAGAAACAGGAAACATCAGAAAACCAAAACGTGACATTTAGATTTACTCTTTATTACACCACAATTGTTTTAAAAACCCAATGATTTCCACCACCCTGACCGCCTGGTGGAAGGCACTAGAATTTATAAAAGCCCAATTGGAGCCCTGCGGGCTTTCTCTTAACAACCAATCTGTTTTATTTAGGTGTGTGGGAGCAGAAAGGAACTACACATCTCCACCATCTTTTCTCAGATAATATGTTTATATCATATACATCCTTGCTCCAAAAATACAAAAACAAATTTGACATTTTTTACATTATCTGCAAGTTAAAAATATAATAAAGAAACAAATTCCAACACTTCGGGGTACGCTCCAACTGCCTGTTTTCAGCTTTCAGAATATATGTTACTTTCGTATACTAACAAAATGTATTTATTTACCCATCTCGAAATGGGAGACAAACTTGTCTATAGCTCTGGAATCTGACTTTTGGATTCAAGTTTGTGAAAACGTATTTAGAATGACAAACACACAAATTTACAACTTATCCAATATAAAATTATTCATAGAGCATATATTACTCAATATATGATAAAGAAAATGGGACTCTCAGACTCTGACATTTGTCTCCAGTGTTTACAAAACACTACAGACACTTATTTTCATGCTTAATGGTTATGCACTCCGGTTATGTATTTCTGGACTAAAGTCTTAGAAAAACTTTCCGCTATCTTGGACTGTAGGATACCTTTATCTCCAAACTTGTGTTTGCTAGGTGACCTAACAACAACTGACTTACCACGTAAACCATTTCAATCTTCACTTGTAACCCTTACAATATAAAAAAAAACAAATCTTGTTAAGTGGAAAAATAAACAAACTCTGGATATCGACCAATGGTCTAACCATCCCTGGCCCGGGTCTCGGGGGCTCCGGGGGCCGGGCTGGCAGTTGAAGGTGTAGTGCCTGCCCCGCTCCAGTGAGCCTTCTGGCACCTCGGGCGGGCCTCAGTATCCAGGGGGCGAGCCCTATCGCCCCGCCGTGCTGTTCCCATATGCTCGCCGAGGACCTGTTGGGCGGTTGGGTGGAGGTGTGGTGGGCGGGTGCGCCTCCTGCCCCCGCCGGGTTGGGAGAGGCCCCGCTCATCGCTCCTCTTAACTCACTGCACTAGTTTTGCACAATAAACTTTGTTAATAGACACATAGGGCACATAACACACACTTTTGGGGGAGGGTGGAGACACCACATACACTCACTGACACGTCTGGGAAGTGAGGGGATATAATTTCCCTCTGTTCCATCTCACCTGCTCCCAATTTTAATGCACCACACACACGGGGGCTGTGGGCCAGTGGGGTGCCTGGCACCAGTTTATACAGTTTATCAACAAAAAAAGTTGATTTAGTGTTGAGTTGCGCTTTAAACACCAATGTAAGATACACTAGCTTAATGCTAACATAATGTGAAACATCATAGACAGGCTAATGTAAATTAGTATAACTGTTACGGTGATTATACACTTTTAAACAATGGCTACTTTAACTAGCAATGGAACAAGAAGCCAGCATCTTCTAAAAAATATATATTTTTAAAGAAATAAAAAAAGGTAAAATAAAAATAAAATAATGAGGACAACAAACAGATACATTCACGAAAAACAAAAACAAATAATTGTTGCCTAAAGTAAGCGAGCGGTACTCGTCTAATGAATAATATTGCATTTATGCTATTTCAGTTGAGTTTTTTGGCCAAGTGACAACATTTGAAACGTTGCAGAAATTTTAATGTGTCAACTTGAAGAACGCATATCTATCTATCTATCTATCTATCTATCTATCTATCTATCTATCTATCTATCTATCTATCTATCTATCTATCTAGCTATCTAGCTATCTATCTATCTATCTATCAGTCCATCCATCCATCTATCTATATTTTATTATATCCATTTTTATTTTCACTTTTAGTCATTTATTTATTCATTTAGTCATTTACTTATTTGAATTTTGGTAGTTTTGGTCCTCGATAGTAGACGAAACACAAGGGTCATTTTAAAGTTTGATTTTCTTTTATTTATTTATTTTTTACCAGATTTTCTATAGGCGATATCACAAAAAAACATCCGCTAATAATGATATTTTTTCTGACGTAAAAAAAAACAAAAACCCTCCATTCCTCTTGAACCCATCATCCGATCTTCTAAATTATTGGTGTGTTAAACTCAGATTGAAATGTCCATTCCAACCAGACACAGCATTTTGACTGACTATCATCAAACGGAGAGTACAATAATACATAGCGAACGGTAGCTTAAAAAAGGGGTTCACTTTGGGTGAATTTGTGAATATGTGCCATCACAGCATCATTAACACTACGTCTCAAGTAGCAAAGTGAAAACGTGTGAGGAATGCCTAAAGAAGAGTTAAAGTTACGGCCGAGCACCTGCGTCTGTCAGCAGTGGGTTGACGAGCGAGCGGCAAAGTTTGTTAACGTCCAAGATGAACAAGTATAGGACAAATGCCATCTGGCGACCTGTCAGCATGCTTGCTGGCATCGGCTGGCCAGGATCAAGAGCAGGCTGACCGGCCTGGTGAACTCAAGAGTAAGCACAAGTTGTTGATTCAATTGTGAACGTTAGATTTTTTCCTGTCTTTCAGCCACAATGTGTTGCCATGTTAATCTAATCTGCAGCGGGCCTTCACAATCAGTAGTGCTGGCCCATGGAACGTCAAAACTATATTAGCAATGGGACTGTTTCTTGAACCTTTCAGACATCAGATTCGTCCTCAGAGCCAGAGCGCTGGCCTTCAATGACATAATCATTTTTACATCCTTTGATAAGTTAATCAGAGCAAAACTTGTTCTATCCAAATTTGATGATAAGAACACATCTGTTGTGCACTTTAACGCATTTAACAATTGTGGCTTCTATAATTGCGATCTGATGATGGTGCTATTAAGAGTTGGATTAAGGTGAGTAAAGCCTCATTAAAATCCCAGGAACCAAATGCAGGCCTGCCACTGTTGTTCACACTCACAGTCCGCACTTTGTGCTACTTGTGCCATGAGCTTAAATTGCCTGGCTAAAAGCAGCCTGCATGTGTTCCCAGCTGACACGGTGTCGCCCTCTAACTTGAAAACAAGGTGGGCCGCTAACTTTGGCTCAGGGTTGCTGCAATAAGTCTTTCAAGTGGACTTAATGAAATGTTTCCCAAACTTTATTAATCCAAAGCGCCTATTTGTCATAGGAAGAATTCAACAACATAATATAAACTAAAAATAAAAAATGCCACAGAAGTATATTCGAAGGTTACAATATGTTGTTTTTTTTCTGAAAGTGGGGAGCCAACCTTCATTGTTCATGGAAAACTCTTACTGGCAGTTTATCAGCGTATATCAAATCAAATTTTCCCATTGTAATAAATCAAAGTGCTGTTAATCCATTCCAGACCCTCCACAAAAAAAAGGGTTTGTTTTTTAAGAAATAAAGGTACTATGTTGTTTAAACATCTTAAAGAAACATTATAAAAGAGAATGTAAAGAACGAAACTGGTTTAATAAATTGTTATTACTATAGATGCTATGTATTATTAGTGTGTTGAATGTGTGCCTTTAAGGGTGTGGCCTAACGAGTAACATTAAAAACTGGAGTCTGACTGACCGACTAGTCTTAATGTGAGTTGTGGCCAGGACGTCTCGTGCATTGGCAACAGTGACTCTCCATCTGAAACTCACTCATTATTCAAATTTTGACTCGCAACACAAAGTAAATGCAATCAAGCAAGCAGCAACAATATTTAATGAAGGATATCCAGGCTTATCCAACATCCTGTTTGTCTTTTTAGGCGGCCATCATCCTTCTTGCCTGGGGCCGACAGGGGGTCTCGAAATGCCCCTGACCTTGGTTTTTGCCCTGGATTCAAGAACCACCTGCTTCGTCTCCTCCAAGGCACCTTTCTTGGATTTAGAGGCCTTAGCTTTCGGCAACGGTCACAATATCAGTGATGTGTCCTCCCAAAACTAACACCACAAAGTCAAACATTTGAGTGAATAATATGAATAAATAAAGATTAAAAATCTACCAATTAAGTATAAATACTTTTAAATCCAGGTTAAAAACTATGCAATTTCCCCATACCTACAATTAAGGCCTTTTAAAGTATGTTTTAAAACAAAAAATATATTGTTCTTGCACTGTACACTCTTTTAATAATTTTAGTAATCTATTTGTTATTTCTTTATTTTGCTTTTAAATATATTTTACTCAGTAAGTGATTTTAAATGCACTTTTAATTACGCTATGTTAAGTAAATTGTCTATGAAATGTGCTATGAATCAGTGATTCTATTTCATTTTTTACAGAACCTAGGTACTGCCTATACGTACTGGTTAATGTCTAAAATATGTGAACAATTTTCATTTCTCATTCAGCCCCTGTATAATACCCTTTCTTGATTTGGGATCATTAAAAAAGTGTTATTTACAGGATTTTATAGTATGTTTTTATTTTGTTTATCATTAACATTGATTGTTGTTTATTATCCTCCGTAGGAGTGGTCGTGATGTGTGTTTTACCTACCAGTAATGCATTTCACTGCCATTTTGTTTTGACCAACCATGGGTTACCATGAGTGGACATAAAAATAGAGTTGAAGGATCATCGCCTGTCGCCAAAGACATCTTGCCGTTAAGACCCCAGAAGAGCCATTTTAAGACAGCCAAGATCGATAATGCGGGCGGATTGACATTAGAAAAGTCACATTGCCTAATTTGGAATGTCTGCTTTGCGTGTCCAGCACATGATGCTGATAAAAGAAAGCTCCTGCTGTCTGCTCATTGACTCACGCTGAAGCTTCTCATTCAGACCATTGACCCAAAGCACACCACCCGGACTCTTAGGTGAGTTGATTGAAAACCTCAGTTCGGGGAAATCCATCTGTATTTGACTTGGTTATTTATTTTTCTGACAACTTTTTATTTTTACTTACTCTTCAAAACAAAAATGAGTACTTTGTACTCCGGCTTATTTTGTCAACTAGGCTACTTTTACGAACAAGACGTAAAAGATGTTAACTGAGAGAGGTTAAGTCAATCCACGTAACATCCATGTAACCCATGTTAGTTCTTTCTTTCCGTTTTCAATTAGCAATTGAAAAATAAGAAAGTGACTCATTATTTTGTAACTTGTTTTTAAATCTAACCAAAAACAAGAACAATTGCTTGATTTTCAGTTTTTGAAATAACATAACTACTGATGTTTGTTAACAAACACAACAAACTGAATACTACAGTCTAATCCCATTTTTTATTTCATATTTTCATCAAAGCCAAATGAATGAAATAAGAAAAATCTGTCAATTGTTTGATTTTCTGGGGTGTTGGATTTAAAAAATATTAAAATAATAAGTCACTGTTCCACTTTTAGTTTTTCCACTGCCTGTTGAAAATGGAAAGAATGAATGATACACGGATTAAAGTCAAACAAGGTTGAAATTTTGTTTAATTGGCTGAGATCTTGGGGTCTTGTGAAAAAACATCAGCAACATGTTGTTATGAATGTTAATTAGAGAAGATTAACGACCAAGACGCAACAAGTTCAGAAAAGCAAGACATTTCAAAACCATGGCCTTATTTAAGACAATTGTCTGCCCAAAGCCAGCTGGGATAGGCTCCGGCGCCCCCCGCGACCCTTGTAAGGACAAGTGGTTAAGAAAATGGATGGATGGATGGCTGGATGAATGGATGTTTAATTGGTGCGGAATGCGCTCGGCTTTTTTGCCAGCCTAAAAGTAATCAGTTCACAGCATTAGCAAAGTTATAGGAACCCATTTTGATAGCATAAAAGCCTCAGTTAATAAAAAACAAAGTTTTCTTTTTTCATTGTGCCATCCTTTCTATACAGGCAATTGTATCATCAATGCATTCATTCATTATTACTTCGGAGTCTGTACTGTTTTAAAACTTTTATGTTAAAATAAAAGTTGAATCAGTACTTACAGCGGAGTATTATTTTTTAACAAATAAATTTATACTCCTAGTTAAAGTATAGAGTGTGAGTTTTTGTCACCTATGCACAACTTTACTGTTTATTTCTGTGCTGTGATATGCTTTTGTCTTTTGACAACCCGACGTTTTTATCTGCAGGTATCGTCATGAGCAGTGATGTCGAGATGGCCCAGTATGGGCCGGCCTCCATCTATCTACGCAAACCTGAGAAGGAGCGCATTGAGGCGCAGAACCGGCCCTTTGACGCCAAGACAGCCTGCTTTGTGCCAGACACCAAGGACCTGTACATCCGAGGTGTTGTCCAGAAGAAAGAAGGTGGCAAAGCCACTGTGAAGACAGACGCAAATGAGGTGAGGAGAAAGGACAAATGATTCAGTTTGAAAGACATCCAGAAATGTTCTATATACAACCAATTCATTATTACTGAAGAGTAAACATTCCTGTATCTAACACCTGTTGAGAAATTTTCCATTCAGCTCCTTTTAGAGAACAGCAAGTTGTGCAAAAAGTATTGAAACTGAACTGTTAGATATTAAGTTCACCAATTTGGGTTCAACTTAAAATTTCACCCCAAAGCCCAATATCCAGAATGTTTTATTTAGTCATTGTATTTTACTCATTGTAGACGGTAACCGTCACAGAAGAAGACTGCCACCCCATGAACCCGCCAAAGTACGACAAGATCGAGGACATGGCCATGATGACGCACCTCAACGAGCCGTCTGTGCTGTTTAACCTCAAAGATCGTTATGCAGCGTGGATGATATACGTGAGTTTGTAGCCAGGCCTGAAGTCTTTGTAGAATTTCCAGCAATTGCCTCTAAATTAAAACACCTTGTCACCCTGCACAGACGTATTCTGGACTCTTCTGCGTGACGGTAAATCCGTACAAGTGGCTGCCGGTGTATGACCCGCAAGTGGTGTCGGCCTACAGGGGCAAGAAGCGTATGGAGGCTCCTCCTCACATCTTCTCGGTGTCTGATAACGCTTATCAGAACATGCTCACAGGTGAATGTTCAGAATCAGGATGAGGGCAAGTACATTTTTACGGCGCTGTATGCTTTGTGGACTGACTGAAACTGTCTCGTGTCCTGCCAGATCGTGAGAACCAGTCTGTCTTGATCACGTGAGTCACTTGCATGAACTCCAAATTTGAGCTCTTGGGCATCTGGAGCTCCCTTTGTGCATAAATGTGTTGCTCTGTTTCTACAGCGGAGAATCTGGTGCAGGCAAGACTGTCAACACCAAGCGTGTCATCCAGTACTTTGCGACAATCGCAGTGTCTGGCGGCAGTGAAAAGAAGGAACAGACATCTGGAAAGATACAGGTACGAGAGTCAAACTCACCAACGTCAGGGAGAAAAGTTGAAGATCTAATGCCTGTGTTTTCTAGGGAACTCTGGAGGATCAAATCATCTCAGCGAACCCTTTGCTGGAGGCATTTGGGAATGCCAAGACCGTGAGAAATGACAACTCCTCACGTTTTGTAAGTATTTTACTTAACTATAAATGTTGCGTCAAAAACAACCGCAGTTAGATACTGTAGCCCTGAATGAGCAATGATGTTCCTACAGTATATGTACAGAGTGATCAGAGAATGGTCTTCATCAGTCTATCTTCCGTGTCAGTGCTTCACTGGGACAACACAGTGTAGTTGTATTGGTATATTGCTAGTGTATTTTTCTCTATTGTTAGATGATTCTTTAATTTTCCAGGGTAAATTCATCAGAATTCATTTTGGAACAACGGGGAAACTGGCTTCAGCTGATATTGAAACATGTAAGTTTATCTTTCCTAACCGAAATGTTCATCCCATGCGGAGTTATCAAGTCTCACATGTTCTTCGGTCCAGATTTGCTGGAGAAGTCGAGAGTAACGTTCCAGTTGTTGCAAGAAAGAAGCTACCACATCTTTTACCAGATAATGACTGGACACAAAGCAGAGCTCATAGGTGAATGATGGTGATGATGAGTATGGCAATGATGATGAATGATATTTAAAGAAATGTAGTTCTCTTCTTTTGTCTCTGCAGAAATGTTGCTTATATCTACGAACCCGTACGACTTCCCCATGATAAGTCAGGGGCAAATAACTGTGGCCAGCATTGACGACAAAGAAGAGCTTGTGGCGACAGATGTGAGCTAGCTCTCCATTCAATGGTGCACAAATGCCTTTCACCATCCCCTCTGAACTCCATTTTTTTTAAAATATAATTAGACTGCCATTGATATCCTGGGCTTTACTAATGAAGAGAAAATGGCCATCTACAAACTGACTGGAGCTGTGCTGCATTACGGGAATATGAAGTTCAAGCAGAAGCAGCGAGAGGAACAGGCGGAGCCCGATGGCACTGAGGGTAAGGCTGCATGATCTTTGCATTAACAGTGAAGCAAGACAGATAGACACACGGTTGCTGTTTGTTGTTTTGTCATTCAGTGGCTGACAAAGTGGCCTTCCTCATGGGGATGAATTCCGCTGACCTGCTGAAAGGCCTCTGCTACCCCCGTGTCAAAGTGGGGAACGAGTACGTTACAAAGGGCCAGACACTCCCCCAGGTACCGCTTGTGTCATCTCAGATTAATGATTCTCATAGTGAATGCAAACTAACCAGTCAGTTAACTGTTCAGTCAATGTTATTGGGGACAAGTTGCCTCACCAGAGCAAATGCTATGTCCCCTGTTGGTCACATCTGATCTTAATGCTTTTATCTGATTTTGTTAAGAACAAAAATAGCTACAAACAGCTGAATCTGGTTAAAGTACTGAAATAAGCAATTCTTACCTAGGTGGCCAATTCAGTTGGTGCCCTGGCCAAGTCGGTCTATGAGAAGATGTTCATGTGGATGGTGATACGCATCAATGAGATGCTGGACACCAAGCAGCCACGGCAGTTCTTCATCGGAGTGTTGGACATCGCAGGATTTGAAATCTTTGACGTGAGTTGGGACAGTAAGCTGATTTTGATCTATTAATGTTGTGGCTCCGATGCTCATGTTAACCTGCCCATGCAGTTCAACAGCATGGAGCAGCTGTGCATCAACTTCACCAACGAGAAGTTGCAGCAGTTTTTCAACCACCACATGTTTGTGCTGGAGCAAGAAGAGTACAAGAAAGAAGGCATAGACTGGGAGTTCATCGACTTTGGCATGGATCTGGCAGCTTGCATAGAGCTTATTGAAAAGGTGGGATGCATATGCTAAGTGAAATGAATGGCTTCTGGTAAGCAGCATTCCAATTCTTTCTCCAATCATCAGCCGATGGGCATCTTCTCCATCCTTGAAGAAGAGTGTATGTTCCCCAAGGCGTCAGACACCTCCTTCAAGAACAAACTCTATGACCAACATCTTGGGAAAAACAATGCTTTCCAAAAGCCCAAAGTGGTCAAAGGCAAGCCAGAGGCTCACTTTTCCCTGGTGCACTATGCCGGAACGGTGGACTACAACATTAGTGGCTGGCTGGAGAAAAACAAGGACCCACTCAATGAGTCTGTGGTGCAACTATACCAGAAGTCCTCTTTGAAATTACTGTCTTTCCTCTATGCCTCCTTTGCTGGGGGTGATGCAGGTACAAAACCTGTTCAGTGACATGCATGTTCCAGCTGAGTGTCCTTAAAACAAAACAGAACACTTCATTTCTGTCTTCTAGACTCCGGTGGTGACAAAGGTGGGAAAAAAGGGGGAAAGAAGAAGGGTGGCTCTTTCCAGACAGTTTCTGCAGTTTTCAGGGTACCAATTATATATATTAGCATAACAAGCCACAATATATATTACATGGCCCACTGCCATTAAGAGGATGTGTACTCTACTATTTTCAGGAAAATCTAGGAAAGCTGATGACTAATTTGAGGAGCACCCACCCTCACTTTGTACGTTGTCTGATTCCCAATGAGGTCAAAACACCAGGTATCATTCATATGCAATGAAGGATTAAAATAAAAATACATTCAGAATTCATTTAGCCGTTAGGTTAACAATTCTTTCCTGCAGGTATCATGGACAATTTCTTGGTCATCCATCAGCTGCGCTGTAACGGTGTGCTGGAGGGGATCCGCATCTGTAGAAAGGGATTTCCCAGCAGGATAATCTATGCTGATTTCAAGCAGAGGTTACTAATGAGACAAAATTTGTGTCATGTTAAATCAATGCAGCTTGTAATGGTCTCCATCCAACACGAGCAGATACCGAATCTTGAATGCCAGCGCCATTCCAGAGGGACAGTTCATCGATGGCAAGAAAGCTTCTGAGAAACTTCTAGGTTCCATTGATGTTGATCACACTCAATATCGCTTTGGCTCTACAAAAGTAAGAATACTGGCTTATTGGAGTTATCGTTTCTAACATTTATTTGTTATATAACATGTTTTTTGCAGGTCTTTTTCAAAGCTGGTCTACTGGGAAATCTGGAGGAGCTGCGAGATGAAAAACTAGCTTCTCTTGTGACGCAGACACAAGCTGTTTGTCGAGGTTATCTCATGAGGAAGGAATATTCCAACTTAATTGCCCAAAAGTATAATGATAAATCCCTTTTCAGTATGAAAATGAACTGATTGAACATGGACCAAAATGTGTGATATGCATATCTGACAGAGATTGTGTGTGGATTCTACAATACAACCTACGCTCCTTCATGAATGTCAAACACTGGCCATGGATGAAGCTCTTCTTCAAGATAAAGCCTCTACTCAAGAGCGCAGAGACAGAAAAGGAGATGGCCAACATGAAAGAAGACTTCATCAAATGCAAGGAGGACCTGGCCAAGTCAGAGTCCAAAAGGAAGGAGATGGAGGAGAAAATGGTTTCTCTGCTGCAGGAGAAGAATAACCTTCAACTTCAAGTGCAAGCTGTGAGTTTCGCTGTAGACCAAATCTAATGAAACCGTTGCTATTCACTGAATTCTCTCCTCCTCAGGACTCGGAGAACCTCTGCGATGCAGAGGAACGATGCGAGGGTTTGATTAAAAGCAAAATCCAGCTGGAGGCCAAACTCAAAGAGGTGTCAGAGAGGCTGGAGGATGAGGAGGAAATCAATGCCGATTTAACCGCCAAGAAGAGAAAGCTTGAGGACGAATGCTCCGAGCTTAAGAAGGACATTGACGACCTTGAGATCACTTTGGCTAAAGTGGAGAAAGAGAAGCATGCCACTGAAAACAAGGTTTTGACATTGCACTGCATGATGTGTTATGACGAGGTCATTCAAACTATGCTCAGAACAAAGCTGCAAGTGATCCATTTTGCAGGTTAAAAATCTGGTAGAGGAGCTGGCAGGCCAGGAGGAAAGCATCAGCAAGCTGAGCAAAGAGAAGAAGGCCCTTCAAGAAGCCCACCAGCAGACCATGGACGACCTTCAAGCCGAGGAAGACAAAGTCAACTCGTTGACGAAGGCCAAGTCAAAGCTGGAGCAGCAAGTGGATGATGTGAGTGGTGGCTAAATGTGTTAATGTTCAAGTGCTCCCAAACAAACTGGTCTGCTCCGTCTGACTGCTCTACAGCTTGAAGGTTCCCTTGAGCAAGAAAAGAAGAGCCGCATGGACCTGGAAAGGATGAAGCGCAAGTTAGAGGGAGACATTAAACTTACACAAGAATCCCTGATGGATGCAGAAAATGATAAACAGCAGTCAGAGGAGAGGATGAAGAAGTAAGTGGATGTAGGAGAGGACGAGGGAGAGTTTGCACACAACACCTGACATTTTCTCGTCACTCTAGAAAAGAGTTTGAAAACACCCAGCTGGTTGGCAAGATTGCAGACGAGCAAACAATCAACAACCAGCTCCAGAAGAAGCTGAAGGAGCTCCATGTAAAGTCGCTTTAAGTCACACATGAATCATACTAACAGTGACTCCTCAGTCATGCTCCATCTCTTCCTGTTTTAAGGCTCGAATTGAAGAACTGGAGGAAGAAGCAGAAGCTGAGCGATCGATGAGGGCCAAGGTGGAGAAGCAGAGGTCCGACCTTTCCCGGGAGATCGAGGAGGTCAGCGAGAGACTGGAGGAGGCTGGAGGAGCCACTGCCTCTCAGATTGAAATGAATAAGAAACGCGAGACGGAGTTCCTGAAAATCAGACGCGATCTGGAGGAGGCCACACTGCATCACGAGGCCACGTCCGCTGCATTGCGCAAGAAGCACGCGGACAGCATGGCTGAGCTTGGGGAGCAGATTGACAACCTGCAGAGAATCAAGCAGAAACTTGAGAAGGAGAAAAGTGAGCTGAAGATGGAGATTGACGATTTGGCCACCAACATGGAATCTGTGGCTAAAACCAAGGTTAGAGACGTGTAAGATATCAAAATCTTGAGGCCACATTGTATCCTGATGTGTTGTTAATTGCACTTGAACAGGTCAACCTGGAAAAGAACTGCCGCTCTCTTGAAGATCAGCTAGTAGAGTTTAAGACCAAGAATGACGAAAACAGTCGGAACATTGCAGATCTCACCAATCAAAGGGCCCGTTTTCAAAATGAGAATGGTACATGAACTCCACTCAGCAGCCAAATGAACTGCATATTGTCAAACTAATTCAAAATCGTTGTCTTTTGTAGCTGAGTTATCCCGACATCTGGAAGAACGAGAGAGTGTCATATCTCAGCTGACCAGAGGAAAGCAGGGATTCACCTCACAAATTGATGATCTTAAAAGACTCATGGAGGAGGAAACAAAGGTGATTAAAGATCACAACTGCTGTCCATGTCTATGTTTAAATCAACTTTACTGTTCGAATATACATATATATATATGACCCATGTTTACATTGTTTAGTCTATCTTCCAACCTACCTTTGGTAGCATTTTTTCTTCTTCTGACTGACACTTTGCACATTAAAGTTACGGCTTTAGTGAAGAAGGCTTGTTAGTCAGAGGCGTGTTCTCTTCTGAATATGAGACTTTACATACCACCCCACAAGAAGAAAATAACTTATTAAACCCATTTCCTCTGTTCTCTCAATGGCTCTGCCTTGGTCAAATGACATAGAAAGGGTTTGTTTTGTCGTGGTGCAATCTCCTTTTGCTACTCAGAAGAATGTGTGACACCATGGTGAATTGTCCTATATATACCTCCACAGGCCAAGAATGCTCTGGCACACAGCCTGCAATCATCTCGTCATGACTGCGACCTCCTCCGCGAACAATACGAGGAGGAGCAGGAGGCAAAGGCAGAGCTGCAGCGTGCTTTGTCCAAAGCCAACACTGATGTTGCTCTTTGGAGGAACAAATATGAGACGGATGCCATCCAACGCACTGAAGAGCTGGAGGAGGCCAAGTAAGCTCAGACTCACGCTTGGAATGATTCAGCTAACTGAGCATCGACAATGTTGTCTTCCACAGGAAAAAACTGGCGCAGCGTCTCCAAGAGGCAGAGGAACAAATTGAGGCGGTGAACTCAAAGTGTGCCTCGCTGGAGAAAACTAAACAGCGACTTCACAATGAAATGGAGGATCTAATGGTGGACGTGGAAAAGTCCAACAGCGTAGCAGCCACACTGGACAAGAAGCAGAGAAACTTTGACAAGGTATTACTATGTGGATCATAAGGTGGAGGTCAATGTCTACATTTCTTGTCACTATTGAAGAGGATGATCATGTTTTGTTGAGTTCAGATTCTAGCAGAGTGGAAGCAAAAGTATGAAGAGTCTCAGGCTGAGCTGGAAGGTGCTCAGAAGGAATCTCGATCGTTGAGCACGGAGCTCTTCAAGCTGAAGAACTTGTACGAGGAGGCCCTTGATCACCTGGAGACAATGAAGAGGGAAAACAAGAACCTGCATCGTAAGCCTATTAAATAAGAATCAATATTTGAGATCACTTAATGAATCTTCTCTACTGTCAAACATAGAGGAGATCACAGACCTGACAGAACAGCTAGGAGAAAGTGGGAAAACCATCCATGAAATGGAGAAATTCAAGAAGAGTGTGGAAACTGAAAAATATGACATGCAAACTGCGCTGGAAGAAGCGGAGGTGAGCATTATACATAATGCCATCAAATGTTTGAAACAAGACAATCTACAAAGTATTATGACAATGATCACTTGGCTCAGGCCTCCCTGGAACAAGAGGAATCCAAGATACTCTGCATCCAAATGGAGCTCAACCAACTCAAAGCCGATGTGGACCGGAAGGTGGCGGAGAAAGATGAGGAGATTGACCAGCTGAGGAAGAATCATCAACGAGTGATAGAATCCATGCAGTCCACTCTGGACGCCGAGATCCGTAGCAGGAACGATGCCATGAGAGTGAAGAAGAAAATGGATGGAGACCTGAACGAAATGGAGATCCAACTGGGCCATGCTAACAGGCAGGCTTCTGAAGCCCTGAAACAACTGAGGAACCTGCAAACGCAACTGAAGGTTAGAAAATACAGGGAGTTTCCTGGCCCAAATTTAGGCTGAGGTAATACCATTCTGATCAAAAACTCCAATGTGTCGTCAGGATGCCCAAATCCACCTAGATGACTCCCTTCGAGTTCAAGATGACATGAAGGAGCAGGTGGCCATGATGGAGCGCAGGACGAGCTTGATGCAGGCTGAGATTGAGGAGCTTCGAGCAGTCGTGGATCAGACGGAGCGGAGCCGTAAATTGGCCGAACAGGAGCTGATTGATGTCAGCGAGCGTGCAGGACTACTTCATTCTCAGGTGTTTTTCATAGCAAGTCTTGAATCACTCAAATATAGTCTCCTATGAGTATTTTCACCACCAGTTTGGCTTCAACAGAACACCAGTCTCCTGAACACCAAGAAGAAGCTGGAGACGGATGTTTCCCAGCTTCATGGTGAGATCGAGGAAGCAAGTCAGGAGGCCAGGAATGCGGAAGAGAAGGCCAAGAAAGCCATCACCGACGTAAGTAAATAGATTATTTATCCACAAGGGATATTCACTTCTTTTTGACGTGATTTTAAGTACCCAGAAAATAAAACCAAGCTTCAGGGTGCTGTATTTGTAGTTTAATGACATGCTGCTTCCACTGTGGCATGAGGAGAGATGTAAACAACGACCAATACAGCATGTATAAAGATTTGCTAATGAAAATAAAAGCCAAACTAAAATTGCATCTGAAAAGTAAAACACAAACTAAACTAAAACAGACACAATGCAACGAGTTTTGGTTTTGTCAGGGTACGTAAAAGCTTGCGAACATTTACAAACAGTAAAGTTACCGCGATATTTTTTCTTGTCGCAAGGACATTTTGAACATGTTCAATCCTTTACTTCGCTAACGGTTGCAAGTGTTTGCTAAACAGTTGTACATATTTGTAAACTGTCGAAAGACATGCCGCCAAAGTTCTTTTTTATTTGCTAATGGTATTAGCCTAATGCTAGAGACCATGAGACCAACATATGTCATCCCATTCGTGCGTAGCATTCACAAGCATTCGCTGCTCATATCAGCACCCATTCTTCATATTGATCATCATGCCAGGAGAACGAAGGCACAAGGAGGAAGTCAATAAGGAGTACCCAATGATTTACAGAGCCTGTTCGGATTAGTTTGTTAGATTAGCCCATATCTCACACTTGTGAGGGTGCGTGCACATAGTGATTGTTTTTTTCCATATAACTTTGAATATTGTTCAAAAATTCTTTGCAACAGGAAAATGATTTGAGAGTATAAAGAGGGTTTCAGCATGTCTAACGAGTGTCTTTGTAATGTTTTGCAACAGTGAACGAAGCTTGCCGAAAAAGTGACACATTATTGCACGCGCATTTGCAAGACTGCGCTGCTCAGTGAGATATGGGCTTATGGACACAAATAGCAAGAGTGGTCCTGAAACAGTATAGATTCCATAGATTCGCTTGCTATTGTTGGAGTTGGCAAAAGGTCCCAGGGGTCCATTTCACAAAGTATGTTCAACAAACACAGAGACTTACCCTGAACAGCAAGTTGACATGCCCTGAGAGTGGAAACTCTGCGTTTTGGTTCCAGGACAGCTGATTTGAGGAAGTTATATCAACGCAGAGTAGTTTCACATAGTGTTGCCATTACACCAAAAAGACAATGGAGCCCCGATTCGTCGAGTTACCATGGCAACGGGGAAGTACAGAGCGCCGGGCGGCGCCCTCTGTTTCAGTTTTTTTTTCCCCTCTCAACTTAAAATCTTAATGCGATCATATGGCAAATTTGAACATGTCTTTATAAAGAGGAGAAGCAAAATGAAATATAAAAACATTATTCAAACGGCTATGAGAGAAAAAAAAGCGCAACACAATATATGCTGTGACGTGAGCGCATGACTACGGCGCCGGTAATGTTGCATATGAAAGGGCGGATTAAGTTATGTATGTAGATGATGGACTGTGATGTAAAACGGTACCGATCAAAAAGATGACTGTCCGGAAATGCCAGCATATCTACGCGCGGTCTGATAACAATCTCACAACGAATATTTACTTCCCTGCGCAATAATGCGGCACTTTCATCAATAGGGTCATTGTCAAAAGAACATGCCATGTTTGTGACAAAAGTGGACTTTACGCTCGTCGCGGCGGACTTTATGAACGAGGAAATGTGGCTGAAAGGAGGCGGGGACAGAGAAAACATTGAGGTTCATTGTGGTAAACCTGCAACCGACCAGGTTTGGTTCATGGAACATGTTACTACGGTAACTGATCGAGAGCTTAAATGACCTCTTTTTATGAAACAGGCTAGAGTTACCTCTTTTACTCTGGTTTCAATGACCTCCCTTTCTGAAACGGAAAACGCAGTTTCCCACATTTCAGGGTTTCTTGACCCAGAGTTCTCACTAAATCTGCTTTGTGAAATAGACCCCAGTAGTGCCAAAACAGTGGCAAAGTGGCAAGTAGTTGCTAATCTTCACAGTACTGTGCCAAACAGTCCCATTAGTCACCATCTTTCTTTCGCAAACACTTACCCAGTCATTTCGCGTGTTGTCTCTAAGCATTGCTAAAAGTTATTAAATGTCACTAATGACAGGGACAACCCCCTTGATTTTTGCCAACATTTATTCGAATAATTGTCAAATCCAACTTTCGCTACCATTTGCCGCTCAGTGAGATCCAACCTTAAAGGATGCTGTAGGGCTTCATGCTTGAAATTAGAACACTGCTGCTGTGGTAATTGCAGGCCGCCATGATGGCTGAGGAGTTGAGGAAGGAGCAAGACACCAGCGCCCACCTGGAGAGGATGAAGAAGAACCTGGAGGTGTCGGTCAAAGACCTGCAGCACCGTCTGGATGAGGCGGAGAATTTAGCCATGAAGGGCGGAAAGAAACAGATGCAGAAGCTGGAGGCCAGGGTACAACCATGTGTATCAAATCAACCGGACAGTTTATTTGCCACAAAAGCGGTGATCAGTTTAGCTTATTTGTCTTCACTAAAATGTGCTTAATCAGGTACGTGAGTTGGAGACAGAACTGGAAGCCGAGCAAAAGCGTTCGAGTGAGTCCATCAAGGGAGTCCGCAAATATGAGAGGAAGGTCAAAGAGATAAGCTATCAGGTACACCGAAACTTTACAAATTCTAGTGGCTTTATTCTGCTCATAGAAGGTCTTTGCTGAATGAAACGTCTCTTTTAGGCTGATGAAGACAAGAAAACCAACACTCGACTGCAGGACTTGGTGGACAAGCTGCAAATCAAAATGAAAGCCTACAAACGTCACGCAGAAGAAGCTGTAAGTACAACGCCATCTCATCTTAGCCATCACAAGTAACAATTTTTTTCTCATCATTCAAGGTACCACTTTACAACCTTGCTTCTGCTCTCTTGTCTTTTCATACGTCCACCAGGAGGAGCAGGCCAACATGCACATGGCCAGGTTCAGGAAGTCTCAGCACGAGTTGGAAGAGGCCGAAGAGAGAGCTGATGTGGCCGAATCCCTTGCCAACAAGATGCGTGCCAAGACCCGTGACATTGGGGTGAAGGTAGCAGACAAGTTTGATAATCCAACACCATCACTTCATATTTTTTCATAAACTGGCAGTGGTGGGCTCTGTATTTGGTACCTAGGACATTATTAGAGGCTTGCCTGACTTAATACCACCACTATCATGTTGCAAAACACACACACACACACACACGCACACACACACACACACACACGCACACGCACACACACACACACACACACACACAAACAGACACACACACACACAATGTAGCAGGATGCATCTGTACAATTTATACCATCCAGAGCAGTTCACAATTAAAACAGTTGCTAAATCATACTCACCAAAGATGCTTGTTGTAAAATGTATTGAGTGGAGATCGCTGCAGAGTTCAATCGCTTTTTTGAGTCAAAGTTGGCTATAACAAGTTTTGCTCTGAACAACCAATCAGAGTTCATAAAAAATGCGGAAGTTGTCAGGGCCATCTATGCCGCTGTAAATACGATCTGATAGGCAAACAGTTGCTAAATGTAGCAGACAATATTTTTATATTAGAAATGGCTTTGGCCTGAGCACAAAAATGGAAAATAGGTGAGTTTATCTCCCCAAAATCCGTGTAAGTCAAATTCGCAAATGCCGAACAGAGAATATATCGCTGACGTCGGGCCTCGTAAGTCACAATTTGGCAAATGTAATATTTTTAAAATAATCTATACTTAAGGTCAGTCCACACGTGTGGTGTTGGTATCACTTTTACGAATTATTGGCCAATCTAAATGGTTGAAAATGGCTTGCTCGCTTTGATGATGCAATGTTAATGGTTGAACAAACATGCTGTTCTTGGGGTCGCCTGAAAAGTGACAACTGCAGGCGATTAGATTTTTGGCCCAACGGCAGCAATATATATGAAATTACATGGGCCAGCACAATTTATAGTGTAAAAAACATGAGCAGATTAGATTGACATGGTTTGCAAAGTGAAGAGGCTAGAGAGTAAATTAGGCCTACTACAATTTTATGGAACAAATATCAGAATTTCGGTTCTAAATGTATCTCACTGCTTCCGATTATTGTTTATGACAGCAGAGAAGGCCTTGCTGGCTCTGTCCCCCCCCACCACAGTAAGTTTGATTAACATTTCCCCTTCTAATGTTGTTGTTTCAGCCACCTGAAGTACAAGGAGAGTAACTGAATTGGACCCAGATGGCAACCACGGCTGCCGAAACGTTATCACATTATTGCATGCTTAGTCAGTTAATAGTGAATTAAAATGGTGAATTAATAATAAAAACAAAATCCCAAACACTGTCACACATTTAACACACTCACACACAAGCACGCGCGCTCACACATACTACAGAAGCAACAGTAGAAACTATATACAGTAATTATTTATTAAATTAGAAACATTTAATACTCACAAAATCTGTTGGATTTGAACTTTTCCTTCAGATCCCCTACCTTAAGAGCCCCAAATGACTATTGTAGTGTATGCCTCTCTTCCAACAAGTTTTGGGTTGTTGTTGTTTTTATTACTGTGCGGTGCTAACTTGAAAGTAAAGTTTGTCCACAATTTGTCATACTGGTAGGCACAATAATCATCCAATCAGAAGGCGCGAAAATGCATACGTCATAGACACCGGCAACTGATGTCATCAGCTCCAAATCTGATTGGTCAAATTATCGTTTATTTGGCAGATTTTGTATGACCTAGCAATACAGTGCTTACATCTGATTGGCTAACACTTCTACGTAGCTTGCCTTAAAGAGATAGTTTTTTTTTTTTTTTACATCTGTATGGCATCCTCACCTAAAGTGGTGTGCAATCAGCACTGACTTACCACTGACAGCGTCCTGTGAGCCGAGACCCGGTCCAGTTTTGGGCGAGACGAAAGCAGTCCGGCCAAATGTTGGCTGGGGTCACGGAAATAAAGCATTTTTCTTTTAAAAACAATTTGTGTTCAAAAGAGTGAAAAGAGTATCACAAAACTGCACATAAAAAAAACTCAGACTCCATTACCGCCGGGCACTATTTTTCTGTTCGTATCACTGCATATCCAGCTGACAGACATCCGTTCCACCGTAATTATAACTTTGAAAAATCACAATAACATGTCTGACTACGACGACAATGTCTTTAGCACTGAGCCAAGGGGGGTATTATTTTATTCATTTTTTTCCTTTCGGACACATTATTACAGGTTACATCGATCACATCATCTCATTTGCAATATTGACATCCGAAAGAAGGGCTGACGGGTAAAAGCCATGGCTTATTAGCAACTCGTCCCCATCGCTTCTTACTATACTGTACGCATCAGTCATATACATTGATTCATATCGTTATCAATCCCAGACTTAAGTCTGCACACTCTTTGCTCAGTTCATCTTAAGTAACGTCTGTGTGTAAGTTGCAGCTAGTACCAATCTTTTGGAATTGGTAAATCGGTTCCCGGACGCCACCAACACGCCCACCCAACCAGGCGAGCAGCCAAGGCGAGCGCATGCTCGTTCACCAGTAGCGTCTTCGCTGACCTTGGATCAGCTTTCACATATGTTGTGGCTTCCAGAAGACTAGATGGGCTTGCATTCTGCCCATTGCGTCCACAGCAATGTTCACTCCATTCTGGTCAGTTCAGCCACCACTGTTGCCAGCATCCGATGATGCCTAGATCTTGATACTCTTGATACTGAGCGCTCACCAAGGCCAGCCCACCCGGAGTAGCCCCCGCTACGGAACCATGTTCACGTATATCTCATATTTATTTGTAATTTACCTGTAATTGTTCGTTCATGTAGTTGCTTTTTGTGCATGTTTAGAAAAATAAACATTGTAGAACTTTTGTTGTTTTTGTCCCTCTGTTGTGCTATGATCCCCACACTGTAGTTACTGACTGGACTCATATTTTTTCCCTTATATAACAGATTGGAGTTTATTTAGCAGGGAAATAATAGGCAATATGTATTTTTGCACAAATGCTTTATTGCAATTAGAGCAACATCCATCCACTACAGAATTAAAGCATTGTATTTAAATTCATTCTTTGAGGAATCGGAACCTTAAATTTCCATCCTAGTGTTCAAAATAGCAGGAAGCTAATCACCTGGAGCAGCAACATTTTGAAGAACTTTTCCATTTACTGTGGGAACTTGAGTTGGCCCAGTGTTTGCACCAAAAATAATTAGGTCTACAGATTCCCAGGGGGCTTTCTTAGTACCTCAGAGTCAGTCGGATCTTTTGATTTGATGGGCACATAGTGTATCATCACATAAATCTTGATATCTCAACAGCATTTCTAGTTGGTGAAACATAATGAATATCTAGGTTGAAACATTCCAAAAACAAACTGTTTCTTTGGCATTTAATCACATGGTAGTTATCACTGCCATGTATAATAATAATAATAATAATAATAATAATAATAGTGGGCGACACGGTGGCTGTCTGGTTAGCACGTCAACATCCCAGTGCAGAGGATGTGAGATCGAGTCCGGGCTTCGGCCTTCCTGGGTGGAGTTTGCATGTTCTACCCGTGCTTGCGTGGGTTTTCTCCGGGTACTCCGGTTTCCTCCCACATTCCAAATACATGCATGGCAGGTTAATTGAACACTCCAAATTGTCCATAGGTGTGATTGTGAGTGTGGATGGTTGTTCGTCTCTGTGTGCCCTGCGATTGGCTGGCAACCAGTTCAGGGTGTACCCCACCTACTGCCCGAAGCCAGCTGGAATAGGCTCCAGAGCCCCGCGACCCTTGTGAGGACAAGCGGTTAAGAAGATGGCTGGATGGATGGATAATAATAATAATAACGTTTAAAAATTCACTGCATTTTTCTCTGTGTTCTAGATGAAGTCACAATTTTAACTGATTAAATGTAGAAGACCTTTGCACACAGCGGCTTCAAATGTGTATCTATCTACATAAATATTATTTTAAGAATATGCTGCAGGCTATTACAGTGGTTCACAGGCCCATCACATGCCTTCAAGATGGTTGTCAGAGATGATTACTCCCCGCTGTCTTTGCTCTGTGAAAAAACAAAGAACTGTCAGCTAGACACTAACACGGACAGTCCCGCTACTGTAAATTAGGGACCCGAAAAAAATAAAAATAATGATGTTGTCATACCTATGGTGTGCCAATAATACACACATTATAAACCAATTGCAATAGTTAGCTTTGGGCCAATTAAAAGCTTAAAGGATTGTGACCTATCATCACTAGTATTTAGTTCAATTCAACTGAATTTGGTTAAGTTTCTTTATGTTTAACATAGAATTAATATTTGATTCACATGGCATTTAGGCGTCATAATATTGCGACAAAATATGACTTTGTGCTAGCAAAGATTATGACTTTTGTTCTTGAAAAAAAGCCCCTTTTTATTCATGTAAGATTACAACATTTTATGCCAACAAAATATTCCTTTGTTCATATTCTGGAAAAGATAACAGGTATTTTCCTTGAGAAAACAAAAACATAAGACAAAAAAATTTTGTCTCAGGAAAATTATACTTTTTTGTGACCTTTATTCTTTAAAAAAAAAAGTAACTTTAGTTGTTTAAAAACATTTTTTTAAATCTTGTTTTCTTTTCGTAAATAGGCATTTTATACTTCTTGCGACCTTTACAGGTACATATGGTAGTTTAATTGGACTAGGTTCATGAGGGGATCCTTGGATAAAATTATCTCCTATGAAGTTTTTCTTGGACCCAAAGAGTTTAAGAACCTTTTGTGGTAACAACTAGAACACCACAATTGTCACACCTTGGCCATGTCCCGACTCTTGACTTTCATCTTGTTGACCTGGGACTCTGCTATGTCAGCTCTCTCCTCGGCCTCCTCCAACTCATGCTGCACCTTCCTCAGTTTGGTCATGTGGGCGTTGGCTTGCTCCTCCTGTGCAAAATCAAGAGAGCAAGTCACCAACCAGACCAAGAACATGGCTGTCGTGGTGAGAGACCAAGTACTCACCGCTTCTTCAGCCTGCCGCTTGTACACTTTGACCTTCATCTGGAGTTTATCCACCAACTCCTGTAGCCTCATGGCCGTTTTCTTTTCCTCATCAGTCTGTGAGGAGGTATGACACGTTAGATTAGTTCCTTGAAGAGAAATATGTTATGGTATGGTGATTAGGCTACCCACAAATTCGCCAGTCGTTATGAACAAATTCAACTGTAGTGCGGTTTATCATTCGTGACAGTCATTGGCTGAAAAACTTTTTATCTCTACTATCGGTGTATTTTTGTGTTCATTCTGTCGCTGTGTCGGCAAAAAATATGATTGGCTTGTGTTGGTAGTGGATGTTGCGGAGTCTTGACTGCATGTGTACGTTTTTGCTATGCTTAGTGGCTATTAAAAAGCTAACGAAATGAGAAATCTCGTTTTTGCTTTCCAATTCTTAGTTTTATGGACTGCGATTGTGACATACACTTCTAGTGCATTTTATCTCAATAAAATCACCTGCACGTCATTTATTTGTTGATGTTAGATGAGTTGGAAATTGTATTGAAGTGTGTTTATTATAATTTTTTTTTTTTTTTAATGTAGGCAATCATAAAAAAAAAATCATCTATATTTTGAGGGGAGGGTGGGGTGGGGCGACCCTTACTCACAGCTTTTCGCCGTTTGTAGCGTGTCCCTAATTGCTGTGAATACCGAGGGGTCACAGTATGTTATTCCTTCTACTTGACCTGATAGGTGAGTTCTTTAATCTTGCGTTCCAGCTTCCGTGCCCCTTTCACAGTGTCTGAGCTGTGTCTTTGCTCCGCTTCCAGCTCATTTTCCAGCTCTCGCACCTGAAAGTGTGCCGATGGAGTCATGAGAATATTTCTCTGAAACTGATCATAGAAAGTCCGCAACAGTTGAATGGTGGCAAATTGGCAACGTAACTCTTCCTTGTTGTTAAAGACATTTCACCTTAAATCCAAAAGGCTTCTTCAGGTCTAAATCTTTAGAGTGGAATTCTCTTATCCGTGTATTTTTTTGAAAAACCTTGGATGACTGACAATCTACAAAGACTGACTCCACACAATTATTTCTTTCAGCAGGTTAACAAGCAATTTGCTCACCCTGGCTTCAAGTTTCTGGAGCTGCTTCTTCCCACCCTTCATGGCGAGACTCTCTGCCTCGTCCAGACGCTGCTGCAGGTCCTTGACGGTGGTCTCCAGGTTCTTTTTCATCCTCTCCAGGTGAGCGCTGGTGTCCTGCTCCTTCTTCAGCTCTTCAGCCATGATGGCGGCCTGCGCAATGAAACCATGCTGCATGTTACATCATCGCCGCCTTCATTGGGAAAGTTTGAAGCTGGTGTTGAACGTACATCAGTGATGGCCTTCTTGGCCTTGTCCTCGGCATTTCTGGCTGTTTGGACGCTATCGTCCATCTCGCCTTGAATCTGAGACAGGTCGGCCTCCAATTTTTTGCGGCTATTGAGCAGACTGGTGTTCTGTAAAAGAAAGATTTGTTACTTGTCCAAGGCCAGCAGATGTTTAGAGGTTCAAACCTGAGAGTGAAGCAGCTGAACTCTCTCGCCAGCGTCCAGCAGCTCCTGCTCGGCCAATTTGCGGCTCCGCTCTGTTTGTTCCAGGGCAGCTCGGACTTCCTCCATTTCTGCCTGCATCAGGTTGCTCCTGCGTTCGGCCATAGTGACCTGGTCCTTCATGTCCTCATTACTCCTCAGGACATCATCCAGCTGAATCTGGATATCCTGATGGGGGATGCAAAGATCACATTGAGCGAGTTGACGCGTTGATGTTTGTGCACATTTCACAGATGTTGCTCACTTTCAGCTGAACTTGCACGTTCCTCAGCTGTTTCTGAGCCTCGGCCGCCTGCCTGTTGGCATGGCTCAGCTGGATTTCCATCTCGTTGAGGTCTCCTTCCATTTTCTTCTTAACTCTCAGTGCATCATTTCTGCTCCTCACCTCAGCTTCCAGGTTGCTTTGAATGGAGTCGATAATTCGTTGGCTGTTTCTCTTCATCTGATCGAGCTCTTCGTCCTTCTCAGCTATCTTCTTGTCCACTTCACTCTTCACCTGATTGAGCTCGAGTTGGACTCGCAAAATCTTGGACTCCTCATGTTCCAGGGAGGCCTACATGGACACAAGGGTGGTCACAAGGAACAGAGATTGACTACACTACTGAGTTGCAGCTTTCTGTCAATACCTCAGCCTCCTCCAGAGATGTCTGGGCTTCCAACTTTTCCTGCTCAGCTTGTTTCTTGGATTTTTCCAACTCATGGATGTTTTTTCCCATTTCTCCCAGCTGCTCAGTGAGATCCACTATCTCCTCTGGAATGAGAAAGTTGACCTTGCTCCAAATAGGTACAAGTTTAATAAGGTTTTGCACGAAATATAACAAAATAAAGGAAATACGTTGAACCACAAATTTTGAATTGAGGCAACAAAAGTCTTTACTTTATGCCCCTCCACTCCCAACCTTGAACTGCAGGACATCAACACCAAGCACTGCAGATTAAGAGTCAGGATTATTGCCCAGGACCTCGGTCATCAAGGCCATCAAGGATACGACACTTGACATTCAGGACCAACATGGGAAGGCGTAGCAGTGACCTGCCCTAGGCAATGAGGTAGCAGTCTTTCGGAAGGAGATGTTAGGACGTTAGGCGATAACAGATATTGTAAACCTCCTCTGTTTAGAGAGGACTTTTTTAGTTTGGCATGAATGGCTTCTCTCACATCTCTTACAAAATGTCAGTCCTCTCAATGTACTCCCAAAATATTGTCCAATGGACTGAAGGTGAGACTTTGTCACTAACAAGAAGAGTCAAGTTGCCTCAATTCAACATTACCATGACCTGCATGACTGAGAATCTACACAGAGGCATACGTTGAAGGTTCTTATTTTCCCGCTTGAAAGTCTCCAGCTGTTCCAGGCACTCTTCAAAAGCATTCTTAATCCTGAAGTTCTCAGTGCCTAAAGATCGTACTTCTTTGAGCGCTGACTCCAGTTCTGTCTGACCCTCCTCATACTTCTGCTTCCACTCAGCAAGAACCTGCAGGAACATTTTGCACAGCTTGATGGTATGAAATATGAATCTTCATCATGTATCAAGGAAGGTCTTAGAAGAGTAACCTTATCAAAGGTCCTCTGCTTCTTGTCCACGATGGTGGCAGCAGCGTTGGACCTCTCCATGTCCATCATCAGGTCCTCCACTTCTCCCTGAAGCCGCTGCTTTGTCTTCTCCAGAGATGAACACTTGGAGTTGACGGCCTCCACAGCTTCTTCTGCTTCCTGTAGCCGCAGCGCCAGCTTCTTCCTACCAGAAAGAAAAACATGTACACTAGATCAAGGATGATTTAGACAGTGTTACACTAACTATGTGAAAAGAAAAAAATATTTAGGGGTCCTGACCAAAAGGCTCTAGGTTTCATTTACCCCCTAGTGAAATTTATTAATGTAAACTAGCCCTTAGGTTGCTCAGGTTCTCAGCTACCATTGCTTATTTATCAAATCTGCGCATTGCACTTTGTGCAACAACTGATAATAATGATATATTTATGCTGTTAGTTCTGGACTGAATATGTTAGCAATCTTGTGTACGAGTATGATGTTTCTTTTTATTTATTTACTAAGTCTGTGTGTTTTAGTTTAGAATTTGCCTCATCTTCACTGTTGATATTGTCATATGTCTTGTGCTTTATGTGCTGCTGCTGCCAAAAAGGTGTCTTTATGACCTAGCTCTCCCCTAAGATAATATCCCCGTAAAGTAATGGGAATGTAGGTCTGTGCTTCTGATGATGGTTTGGCCAATAAGGAAGGCCTTGCCTTATCCGCCCACCAGTAGTCAAAAACCCTGAGGTTCTGCTCTCAGTTGATTTTGTGTTTCTCACTTAGCTTCCTCCAGCTCCTCATTACGCTGAATAGCATCCGTCTCGTATTTGTTTCTCCACTGAGCCACATCGCTGTTGGCCTTGGATAGACAGCGATGGAGCTCGGCCTTGGCTTCCTGCTCCTCCTCATACTGCTCTCTCAGAAGCTCACAGTCATGTTGCGTGGACTGCAAGCCATGAGCCAGGGCATTCTTGGCCTTCACAACAAATGAACAGCGTATCAGCAGCTTGTCGTTGCTTTTGTGCTACGCGTCTGCTCGTCCACGCTCACCTTCACCTCCTCCTCATTGAGTCTTTTTAGCTCATCAATCTGCTGGAGGAATCCTTGCTTTCCCCGGGTGAGCTGAGACAGAAGCACGGCTTTCTCCTCCAGCTGCCGAGACATTTCAACTACGCAATAAAAAAAACTGTTATAAGCAGTAGATTTGTGAACTTTCAAAAGCCTCATGGTTTGATTTGATTACGATTATCATGTCAATGATTTGGCTTTAAATCCTTGGCTGTAAAGGCTCTCACAGCCAGTTTTTTTTTTTCATTTTGTTAGAGTTAATAGGGATGGTTGACTCATGGTAGCTCATTGATACGCTGGCTGTGTTTGCCTTGGCCAATTTAGTTAAAAACTTGTGCTGGAAACAACTCGCATGATTCCTTAAGTTATTGGCGTTTGTGACATATTTCATTTTTGTGTGTCAAGCTCTACATACTGTTTAGGGTTTGTCCAGTAATTTCATACTTCTTCCTTGTAAAAACTAAAATGTGTCAAGAGATCCACTCTTAAAAAGTTAAATTCACGTGCGCAACGAAGGATGTCAGTTAGATTATCATTAACACCCAGCATAGACATAGACACTACAAAAATCTGAATGCCGTGGGTCCAAAATGAACAAGCAATGTCATTACTGTGCGTTAATTTCAGTTATGGTCTACAGCTGTGTCACCGACGCATCGATTATATAATTAATTTCAACTTTGATGCATTTAATGCATGTTTAGATCTTGCTCACCATTTTCTGTCTGCAGTCGAGCGTTTTGGCTGGAGACATCATTCAGTAGCCTCTGCTGCTCCTCTTCTTTAGCTTTGACCTCATTTAGTTGATCTTCAAGCGAGCGGCACATTTTCTCCAGATTAATCTACTCAGAAAAAGACAATCCCTTGTTTGAAACCAGGAATCTCACTGCTTGTGACTGGACTTGACCCTGCCTGACCTTGGCTTTGGCCACACTCTCCAGATTGCTAGACAGGTCGTCCATCTCTAGTCGTAGCTCACTTTTCTCCTTGTCTAGCTTCTGCCGGACCCTTTGAATGTTGTCCAGTTGCTCCCCCAACTCGACTACGGTGTCTGCATGCTTCTTGCGCAGGGCGGCGGTCGTGGCCTCGTGCTGCAGTGACCGCTCCTCCAGCTCTCTGCGCAGCTTGAGGAACTCAACCTCCTGCTTCTTGTTGGCCTCCACCTGAGTTGTGGTGGATGCTCCAGCCTCCTCCAGCCTCTCAGTGATGTCCTCCAGCTCCCGGGACATATCTGACCTCTGCTTCTCCACTTTGGCTCGTGCAGCACGTTCAGCCTCCATTTCCTCCTCCAACTCCTCAGATCGGGCCTGCAAAGGAGAAATAGAAAAAACATTTTTTTATAAACTCAAGTCCAATAAAGTTCATGTGACTGGTCAAATTCTTCTTAACCAAAACTTATCACCTGAATCTCTTTGATTTTTTTCTGCAGCTGTGAACCGAGAGCTTGTTCATCTTCAACCTTTGTCTGCAGCTGTGAAGCCTCAAAGTCTTTCCTGTCAGAGAAAGTTCAGGAACAACATGGCAGTCAATGCCACATGTATTCTATTTTATTTTTTAGAATGTTGCTATTCATAAAAAGTTTAGGTAACTTCGATTTTAGGTGACATTTTAGAATGAACCTAAAACGCACTGTAACTGTTACAGGTGACTTTAACCATGGGAAAACATACTTTCTAATCTTCTCATCAAGCTGCTGTTTCTCATTTTCTAGATCCATGATAGACTCCAGGGAAAGTTTGAGATCACCCTCCAACTTCCGCTTGGCTCTTTCCTGGTCCATCCGGATCTTCTTCTCGTGCTCTAGCGAGCCTTCCAACTACAACATTACGTGATTGCGGCGTATGTCAGTTGTGTCATCGTATTTGCACATGAGCGGCAACTCACCTCATCAACCTGCTGCTCTAACTTTGCTTTGGCCTTGCTAAGGATGTTGACCTTCTCCTCCTCGGCCTGCAGGTCATCCAGTGTCTGCTGATGGGCCTCTTGCAAGGCTTTTTTCTCCTTTGACAGTTTGGTATTGGTATCATCCTGACTCATGATCTCCTCTGTCATGTTTTTCACCTTTAACAGATAGTAAGATGTAACGTTAGATGTTACGATTTTAAGCACAATGTTTGCGTCCACTCACCTTATTTTCCACTGCATGTTTCTCCTTCTCTACTTTGGCTAAGGTCAGTTCGAGGTCATCAATGTCCCTCTTCAGCTCTGAGCTCTCATCTTCAAGCTTTCGCTTCTTTGTCGTCAGCTCAGCGTTCATCTCCTCCTCATCCTCCAGTCGCTCCATCACTTCATTCAGCTTGGCCTCCAGTTGGATCTTGCTCTTGATGAGTCCTTCACAGCGCTCTTCAGCATCCAGCAGGTTGTCCGACTCCTGATAAAGTACACAGTAAACATTTAGGAAATATTCTTCCTACCTTCACCCTCATTTTTCATGCTCAAATGATGGAAAATGACATGTAAACGATCAGAAATTAAGGTTTGTACATTCTTAGATAATATTTCAGTAATAACTCTAACACAAGAAGAAGCTGGTGGGAACTTGATGGACTTTGGGTGCAATCAACCATGAATCGATTCAAAACGCACCGCCTGGACTTGGAGAAGAAGATCGTTACGTTCTTGTACAACAGAGACCATCTTCTCTTCAATCTCTCGCCGCCGGTTTTCTGACTTGGCCAAATCCTCTTTGAGCTTCGTGAAGTCCACCTTCATTTGGGCCATTTCCTTCTCGGCCTCTGCGCTCTTGAGCAGAGGCTTCAGTTTAAAGTACAGCTTCATCCACGGCCAGTGTTTGACGTTCATGAAGGAACGGAAATTGTACTGGATGGTATAAATGGACTCCCTGTCAACAACAAAACATGTTGGCCCTATGACGAGATTCCTTACAATATAGAGAATGTGATTATACTGTAAGCATAATTACTTCCTGGCCATCATCTTCTGGTACTGCAGCCGGATCAGAAATCCACGACAGAGTGCCTGAGTGGACTTCACAACATGAGCTAACCGTTCATCTCTCATTTCTTCTAGAGCGCCCAGCAGGCCAGCTTTAAAGAATACCTGAAAGTGACATCACCATCATTCCTTTCCAACTCAGCACTTGTATTGATGGAAAATGTAAACAATCACAGATTAATGTCCATATGTCTCACACGTGATTTGATTAATACAGACTTAATGACTGATTAAAGTATTGCGTATGATTATAGTGGTGTTGGGGGCGGGGTTGATATTGATTGATTTTATTTTTTTATTAAAAGATTAAATCAGACAAGATCATCTCCCTGGTAAATGATAAAACCTTTGTAGCCAGATAATTAATTTTAACTCTGAAACACTTAAACAGTCAGAACCTTTGTGTGTCCAAACTTGTACTGTGTGTGGTCTACATCGATGGAGCCCAGAAGCTTCTCTGCTGCCTTCTTGTTATCCATGAATTGTCCTTCTGGAACAGCACTGGCATTAAGGATCCTGTATCTGCAAAAGCAACACCATATGCCCATAAGTAATTCATGTAAATGCTTTATTGTACATTGGGAAAGTTCACCTGAACATTTGTTTACCTTTGCTTAAAGTCTCCGTACAGAATCCTGCTCGGAAATCCTTTCCTGCAGATGCGGATGCCTTCCAGCACACCGTTGCAACGCAGCTGGTGAAGGACCAGGCTGTTCTCCATGATGCCTATGCAACACATTCATTCCCGAGTTAACTAAACCAAGAAAACATCAAAACAACAAGCCTGTTGCATTGTAACTCAAAAATGAGGAAGTCTACCTGGAGTTTTTGTCTCATTCGGAATGATGCATCTCACAAAGTGAGGATGAGTGGTCCTTAGGTTCGTCATGAGCTTCCCGAGGTTCTCCTGCAATAATTAGTTGAGTTTCTTGGAAATTTGACAAGTTAACATGCCATTTTACAATTAATCTAAAGAGTTAAAACCTACATTTCCAACTATCATTTACTATATGATTATCCTCACTAGAGTCAAGGGTGAGCTGGGGTCTTTGCCAGCTGACTTTGGGCTAGAAGTCAGGTATACCCAGGACTGGTTGCCACCCAATCACAAGGCACAAAGATAAATTCAGACTCACAAGCACACCTACGGACAATTTAGCGTCTTCAGTTTTCCCAACAAGCATGTTTGGATGAGAGAAAGAGTTCAAGTACTCAGACAACTCTCTCAAGCATGGGAAGCACATGCAATCTTCACACAGAAGACTGGAGCTGAGAGTCCTACCCAAAACCTCAGAATTGTGAGGCAGATGCCATAATCACCCTACCAAGCTGCATTGCAACCTGATAAAATTTTTTTAAAAAAAAAGCTCTTCACTTGTTCCTACCCTGAACAACGCTGACACTGTTTGGAAAGATGCTCCCTTCTTCTTGGACACTTTCTTGCCTCCTCCAGCTGGTGCATCTGAATAAACAAAGTACGGCGCTGCTTCTTTATTAAAGATTCTTCACAACAAAAGGAGACAAAGTGAAAAAATTACCGTCTGCTCCAGAGAACGTGACGTAAAACATTGCTAGGATCTTGACCGATGACTTTTGGTACAGCTGTACCACGGACTCGTTCAACGGGTCTTTGTTCTTCTCCAGCCAGCCGCTGATGTTGTAGTCCACCATGCCGGCATAGTGCATCAGTGAAAAGTGAGCTTCTGGTTTGCCTTTGACCACTTTGGGCTTCAGGAAGCAGCTATTTTTGCCCAGATGTTGGTCGTAAAGTTTGTTCTTGAAGGATACGTCGGTCGACTTTGGGAACATACACTCCTCCTCCAGGATCGAGAAGATGCCCATCGGCTAGTAAATAAAAACAGCACAGTTGACATCACGTGTTGATATTCCTACACCTAAAAATGGATCATGTACCTTCTCAATGAGCTCAATGCAAGCTGCCAAGTCCATGCCAAAGTCGATGAACTCCCAGTCGATGCCTTCCTTCTTGTACTCTTCTTGCTCCAGGACAAACATGTGGTGGTTGAAGAACTGCTGCAGTTTCTCGTTGGTAAAGTTGATGCAGAGCTGCTCCATGCTGTTGAACTTTAGAGCAGATTTGAATGGGAAGACATCAACCACTGATATGAAGCCAGCTGTTTCAAGAATATTGGATCCAATATTTCTAAAGTTAATAGGAACTGATCAATTCAGAATGTTTGTAAACAATAAGCACCGGGATACTTCCAGGTGGCAGACCATGTGTGATATCTGCTGATCTGAACTGGTGTTTGGGCTCGCACTACCAAAAGGCTTCAAAAGGAAAGGATTAGTGGCGACATTGGAAAATGCTTTGCCTTTTACAAACTGGACGGACGTGT
Organism: Vanacampus margaritifer; assembly: GCF_051991255.1. Taxonomy (NCBI): domain Eukaryota; kingdom Metazoa; phylum Chordata; class Actinopteri; order Syngnathiformes; family Syngnathidae; genus Vanacampus; species Vanacampus margaritifer. The sequence goes on from NC_135433.1 coordinate 25,168,945, forward strand.
GATATTATAGTGAATTGTTCTATAGGGTTCTTGGAACAATAATCCACAAACGTTTGTAGATCATTAGAGGAAAAGAAACTTGTACAAATTATTTTTAGCTGTCTTTAACTGCTTGGTTTTGTTGCAAGTACCCGAGATAATAATCCTGTCTTTATGGAATGGAATAACCTACATCAAAAATTTCGAATCCAGCAATGTCGAGAACACCAATGAAGTGTTGTCTGGGCTGCTTGGTGTCCAGCTGCTGGTTGATGCGCTGCACCATCCACAGGAACATCTTCTCATAGACAGATTTGGCCAATGCGCCGATAGCATTGTAGACCTGACAGAAGGACAAGAATGTTAGAAGAACTAAATTGATTTGTGGTATTGCAGAATTAAATCTCTTTTTATTCACAGTAGGCATAAACCCCTTAGATTTGCATGTCACAAATCAGTGCCTTCAGCAGGCCAAACACACCATGCGTGAAATTAGGCGACATAGTCTCGGCTCCTTCATCCATATGTCGGTGAAACGTAGCATGTAAATAACAATAAAGATGCACTTGCTCACTTACAGCATATGTTGACAGATAGTGATCGTACCTGCTGCATATTTTGTCCCTTGGTGACATACTCGTTGCCCACCTTGACGCGTGGGTAACAAAGATTCTTCAGAAGGTCAGCAGAGTTCAGACCCATCAGATACGCTGCCTTGTCAGCCTCTGTAGTTTTAAGCAAAGTTTAATCAAACTGTTTGTTTAAAAGAGGTATGATGTAAATCAGCGGTCACACCCAGAATGAACAAAAAAATCTTTAATTTCTAAATGTCCTAGACGTTAGATACATTTTGGAGTAGAATGGATAAAAGTAATTTTATGCCATTATACAAACAAGAGCAGGGCTGATGTAAAATAATATGTTGACAGGTTGACTGTGTTGAGCAATAAAATATTTTTGTTGTGACCTCGTACCAAATGGTCTACAGATTGGTACAGGTCCATGGCCTGGTTACTTAGGACATATCTCATTCTTAAATGTTTGAGTTTGCGGGATATCCTTACCTTCAGTGCAATCTGGTTCCGCCTGTTCTTCTCGCTGTTTCTGCTTGAACTTCATGTTCCCATAATGCATCACAGCCCCTGTCAGCTTGTAGATGGACATCTTTTCCTCTTGGGTGAAACCCAGAATGTCGAAGGCCTCCTGAAGCACAAATGAAATGAGCAATGTTGCACAGTGCATCCGCTACACAAACTATTTATGAGCACACTCACGTCTGTGGCCATCAACTCCTCAGCATCATCTATGCTTTTCACGCTGATCTCACCATGGCTAATGAACGCAAAGTCGTAAGGGTTGGTTGTGATGAGGAGCAGGTCTAGAGATGAACAGGATGACATATTTTGGGGAAATGTTTTTGAGAGGACATTGAGATGTGAGCTCAATTTTACCGATGAGTTCCGGCTTCTTGTTGCAGGTCAGCTGATAGAAGATGTGATAACTCCTCTCGGACCCCAGCTGGAACGACACCCTGGACTTTTCCAACAGATCTTTCAGGAGGGAAAATGAAACGTGACTTTTGGTTGTATTGATCTCTTTAATATGATATGAGCATCTTGGAAAACGTACATGTTTCGATATCTGCTGATGCTAGTTTGCCAGTTGCGCCAAAGTGTATTCGGATGAATTTACCCTGAAAGATGGAACTTGGTGTCAAGGTGGAATAGCATCAACAACCAGCCGGTTGCTTTTTTATCAAAACCAAAAGCGACTCACAAAGCGAGAAGAATTGTCATTCCTCACAGTTTTGGCATTCCCAAAAGCTTCTAGCAGAGGGTTGGCCTGGATGATCTGGTCCTCTAGGGTTCCCTGTAGACAAGCAAATTGGTCAACCACAGATCTGGTTCTCCATGAGTCATTGATGACCAACCTTCATTTTGTTGTTGTTTTCCTTCTTCTTGTCTGCAGACACAGCAATGGTGGCAAAGTACTGAATGACCCGCTTGGTGTTGACTGTCTTTCCTGCTCCAGATTCACCGCTGGAAGCAACAAACGTATTAGCATCTCCTGACAGATGCTTCTGTGTTGACATTTCAGGGTAAACCAAAATGCACTACACTAAAACTTTGTGAGTTGTTAATTTGAAGAAAACAAAAAGGTTCTGTGCTTACGTGATGAGGATAGACTGGTTTTCACGATCTGTGGGAAAAAAGACAGTCAGGTGACCAAGTCATTGACGCAAGTCCTGAAGAGTGCCATTGTAGTCCTGGCTTACCTGTCAGCATGAACTGGTAGGCGTTATCGGACAGGGCGAAGATGTGAGGAGGCACCTCCATTCTCTTCTTTCCTCGGTAGGCCTGGACCACTTCGGGGTTGTAGACCGGCAACCATTTGTAAGGGTTGACGGTCACACAGAAAAGACCAGAGTACGTCTGTATAGAAAGCCGTTTCAGCATTCATTGCGTATCCTTGATATCCATCTTAAAGGTCCATATACTAGTATCGCATTTAGGGATAATTGAATTTTAGGTTTAGGTTTAATTGCTGTTAGGATTATGAGTTGGGCAAAATCTCAAAATGGACCCGGAAAGTTTGAGAAACCCCGCTTTCGAGACCTACGTAGATCATCCAGGCGGCGTAGCGCTCCTTCAGGTTGAAGAGTACGGCCGGCTCATGGAGGTGCGTCATCATGACCATGTCCTCAATCTTGTCGAATTTGGGAGGATTCATGGGGAACACTTGATCCTCCTGCACAGTCAACTTCTGTGGACAAAAGTCACACCAGAATTCAACATGAATGACACCATAGTAATTACAACTGTAAATTATTGAAGATTCTAAAGTGACCATAAGTGCCAATGAGAGTATACATTTATTATTTTTTGTCTAATAAATGTGCCCTTTGATTGTTGGCGACCAGAACATGGTCTTCTCGCCCAATTGCAGCTCATCGGCAACCCAAATAAGTGAAAAGTTACATATGCTAACTTTTTATAAAGAAAGTGACATTGGATTCATTGTATTTTTATACTTTTATTATCGCTGTGGTTGTTTGTTTTTTCAATTAATGAAACTAAAATGTAAATATAAATAAATAAATAACAGTGTTCCAGTGATAGGAGAGGGACCAAGCCCTGCTGTGAATAGCAAAAATATATGATTAATTGAAGCCCTCCAATCTTTTATAAATACCTATTGATGCTACAAGGTTTCAGCAAAGCACTATTTTTGTCTAAATAAAACGCCTCAACTCACTTCAACATAGTGCCAACCTTGGCACTAAGCTTCAATGGAACGGCGCCAAAGCGCCTTAATTGCTATATATCGATGCCGAAAATTGGAGTGATGCGAGTAGAGCTGAAGATGAAAACAGAAAATGTCCACACACCCTGTCGTCTTCCGTCTTGACGTTGACTTTTCCATCCGCCTTGTCCTGGATGGTGGCCTTGACGTACACCTCCTTGTCCTCACTGACAAAACAGGCTGTTTTGCTGTCAAAAGGCCGGGCCTGCGCCTCTGTCCTTTCCCGTTCAGACTTTCGGAGGTACTGGGAGGCTGGCCCAAAGATCGACATCTCGCCGTCGCTGCTCATGGTCACTAGAGAAAGTCTCCTTGCGTAGACCTGATTGAGGAAGTTGTAGCGTCAAATCAGTCAGACGGAGACTTTTATACTTCAGCATCGTCCTTGGTGGGGTGGGGGTGGTGTCCTCTATTGTGTGCCAGCTTTAGTCTCCGGAACCCGCTGCTCCTCCTGGATGAGGGCGGATCACATTTGTTGTTTGTATTTAGCAGCAAATACAGAACTCAAAAAAGTTTGGGATTTTGGGCTTTGGGATGAAATTTCCGTATTCATTTAAAATGCTTTACGGGTGAGTTTACAGAAGGTCAAGTAAAGTTAAGCCTTTAAAGCTTTTAGTGAATTTTAGGATCTTCCTTAAATTTCAACATGTATACCCCTAACTTTTTTTAAGTAGTATATCACATTCTTTCTCTACAGTATTATTCTTGGGACTGTCCATGCGTTAGCTCTCTCTTGGCAACCATAATCCTTCATTCATTCATCTCAGAACTGCAGTTGGAAATGACAATGCAGACAAAATTACCACTCTGGGGATGTTTCATTATGCGTACCTTCACAGAACTAAAATGTTTGGAAAAGGGAAGTGAGGTGAACACAAATGGCTAGCAGAGGATTAAAGAGACACGTTGTGGTATTGTGATTGTATACATTGAAGCAAGTGAAATCCAGTGAGATTTAAAATGTCTAAACCAACACTTCCTCTAATTATCCCACAGCGGCGAGGTGTCACTCCAGTTGTTTCTTTGGATCAGGCTAACAGCTGACGATCTGAAGAGGATGGAAGATGTTCCTGGTGAGGATTAGCAGAAGCAGCTGGTCAGGAAACAAAGGGCAAAAATCAAAGCCAGAGTAGGATTCAGGAGGCGGCCATCCAAAGTCGATTGTGACGGCAGACGGACGCCCGGCCTGTTGTCTGCTGGCCAGGAAAAAAGCGACTTTCACCTTGACGCTCTTTAGTCAAGAACAGTCACCCGTCACCCCTCACCAACCACACACAGGTCAGAATTTTTTAATTTAATAAATACATTGAATTGCAAGCTAGATTAATTTGCTCATTGTGTTTTTGGTGGTGTTTTGCAGTGATATGTTGTATTGTGGCATATTATGTTGTGCTGTATTCATGTTGTGTAGTGTTGTGTTCTCCCTAGAGGAAACGAAATGGACAAATGAAACATGTTTGAGATCTCAAACATGTCTCATTTACTTCTCCTAGACAACAATGAGATTGGTGTGAGACCAAACTGAGACTAAGGTGTGTTGCTCCTGTGTCTCATCTTTTTTGGAGTTTTAGATGATATCTCAATAAGGTCTCACATATTTCTCAGTGTTTCTCAGTTCGCCGCTTGTGTCTTGTCCAGGTTGTCTCGTCAATTTGTTTGTACTATTAGTCCTATAGTTATACTATACAACGCTAACTTTAAATCTGATATATATATATAAATCATATATATATATATATATATATAAATCATATTTATCTTGTATATCTTATATATTATACTGTATATTACTTACATAATGTACAGTGCAAACAAATATTTTAAAGAAAGTTAAAAAAAACACTTGTTTCTGGGAAACAACAACGATATGTGGATGGCTCTGCTGAATCAGAACTGCACTACACGCAATTGCATATCAAGAAAATACAGTTTAACCTAATCCTAAATGTTAAAGCTAAGTTGCTAATGATCTATTAGCAATGAAAGCAAGGTGTGTAAGCTAACCAACTGCACTCAAATGGGACATGAGTGCTTAAATACATGAATGGAGCTTATTTAAGTTATTGTTTACATGCTATCATAACAGTTGAAGACAGAACATTGAATAACAATGGTAGAATATGTTACATGTTGTTAGGTTTAGTTTTTAAAGTAAATTAAGTGTAATAGTGTAAAAAGTTTACCTGTAACTTGTTTTTCTTCTCACTTTTAACTCCTTTCATCAGGAAACTAAGCAGAGATGTGTCATCTGTCATGCAGCAGGTTTTTTTTAGTTAGTGAGGCAAGTAAGAACCTTTATATTAATTATTGAGCTAATGATGAACATTGCATTAGTTTCGCACTGTAATATAACAAATATGTAGATGTTGTACTTTGTTGCTTTTAATATATTTTCTGTTCATGTACAGGTTGTTGGCACTGTTTTGACGAGCCATGTGGCGTACGGGTGGTCGCGGCGTCTTCAAATCAAGATGGTGAATTATTAATTTACTACTTATCCAAACTTGAAAGGCATGATGAAACTTGTCCTGAGCTTGATGTCAACTCCATCAAAAGGAAACAGTCAGGTGAACAAACAACCGCAAAGTATTAGAAGAATCCAAAGAGAGCTGAGGTAAACTAACTTCCACCACATCCAAGTGTTTCAACTAGTGACAGGGATGTAACGTTGCACAGGCTTGATGGGGAGGAAGAAGATGCGCAGGTCTTGATGCCAATTTTTTACTATCATTGCATTTTTTATAATTAATTAAAATTATAATATTATCATAAAATATTTATTTAGCACTGGCATTTTACAGTACAATATAAATTGAAATGTGCCCACACTGCAGACATGTTGGCCAAAGGTACATTAAACACCAAATGAGGGTTGAGCATTTTCTGGCGGTGAGATTGCACTCTATAGTCAATGTAGTTCGCACAGGAGGGGACGGATGCGTGTGGCGGGACAAGGTGCGGCGCACTTAAAGTGGGCACATTCACATTTTCACTAACGTTTAAAAATAAATAAATAAATTTGTTCGCACCAGCTAAATCAGCTTCGAGAACGGACTGCAAAGTGTCTATTTGAAATGCATTATTAAGATACACTTTAAAGTAAAGTGTTTTCTGTAAATCATGAGGTTGATGTGAAAGATTACTGTTAAGTAAAAATACTCGTTCAGCCATATTGTTCAGGCTTAGATCAGACTGAATTGTTTATTACGGGGTGGCGTAGCTGAGTGGTACAATGGTCGTCTTGAAACTCAGAGATTGTGGGTTTGATCCCATGCCATTGTGATCACGTCGAAGTATCATTGAGCAAGATACTGAACCCCCAGTTGCTCCTGATGCTGAATCAATAGTAGGTGAATGAGTAAGTTGAATGTTAAGAGCTTTGAGGGCCTTGTAAGGTGGAAAAGTACGATATAAATGAAGTACCATGATCACCCTCTTAAAATAATTGCCTAAGTCATTTTTTTGGCTTTTTTTTTTTTTGCCTTAATCACCTTGTGATGCAAATGGTTACATTTTTTCTTTCCTGAAAAATCTGAAAAGTTGATTTACCATTTACAAGGACAAATAAAATTTGTAAAAGAGTCATTTATGAACACTATGGATGTGCCAAAAAATCGATTCTGGTAAGAATCGTGATTCTCATTTAGTACAATTTAGAATCAATTTTAAATGTCCCAAAATCATTTTTATTTAAATTATTTTATACTGTCTTCCCCTGGTTTGTGTGTGCCTTTATTGGGTTCGCTGTTCATGTTGTACGTGATTTGGCCACTTAGGGGCAGTGTGGTTCCGCATGTTCTGATACACTATTAAGTTGTAGCCACATTAGAGAGTAGAAGGAAAAAGTTACGATCAAGTTATGCCAATAAAAGTTGTTGTTTTTTGCAGCGTAGGAAGATCATATGCCGGTGAGTAATGTTAAGATGCTTCTCTGTATGCATTCCTGAAGCGTTTTTTGGATGAATAGCCGTTCTCTTGAGTGCTAAAAGGGCTAATTAGCATTAACGAGTCAGACTAGAGTAGATCATGATGATACTTTGCACATCTATAAATCGATGCAAAAATCATTGCCAATCAAATCATTTTGAATCAAAAATGGTTCTGGATCAAAAATAGATTCTGAATCGAATTGCAGACCCAAAAATCTGAATTGAATCGAATCGTGAGACAGTCAAAGATTCCAACCTCTAATGAACACTTTTTTGCCTACTCTCTGCGACTCTCATCCTGCCTAAATTTGGCATTGCTTCTCAACAAAACCCAATGTATCACATTGCTTCATTTACACTAATATTTTGCTTGTTGAAATGTCCTCAAAATGTAACTGAATTGGTGTGAATCATAGAGATATCATATTACAATGTGAATTTGGTGATATCAGGAATTAAAGAGCTCTTAATACGGTTTTGGTAACTGCTGTTAAATTATGCAATTTGTAATTTGTGCTTTATTTTATTTTTACAGCTTGCATCATGCGCTGTAGCATTAATAGAAGGATGGACACCAGTGGAAAAAAGGAAGATAAAGAAAGCCTTCATTAACAAATGCCGCATTTGTTGTTCATGCAAAAAGAAAAGAAAAAAACAGCTTTAAAATAGACTTATTAATGTTAGGAGGCAGATAGAGTATCTGTTTCACTTTGAAGTTAAAAGCATAATTAGCCAAAAATGAAAATTTGATCCATTCACCCTCATGTAGTTAAAGTGTTCGGAGAGGTTTCTGGATCTTCCCAACACTACCGTCAGCCCCCCTAGGTGTTTGGATGACACAGAAACCTCTCCTAACACTTCATTTGCATGAGGGTGACTGAATAAAGGTTACATTTTCATTTTTGATGAACTGTTCATTGTTGTTGTTTGTATAATAATAATTTTAGTTACAGTAATTGTATATAAAATGGGACCTTTTCAAGTTATTTTTGTACAGTGTTTTGTTGAATTCAATAAAGAATATTATTATTAAGTTGGATCAAGATCACTTTATTCATCCCAAAAGCTCAGCTCATCAGCTCATCTGTCAATTTCTATAGAATTATAAAGCAAAATGACGGCTCTGCGTCCTTTCCTAGGTTGTTTTAGTTCAGTAAAACAAAAATCAAAAAAAAAAAACATTTTCATTAACAAAATAAAATAACAAAAATGCTTTTAAAAAACAACAACTATCTGCAACTACAATTTAAGCTTTACAAATAATAATTGAAGCAAAAATGTCCTTGATTTTGTCTTTGGCAATTCATTTAATTCATTTGCCGTTGAGGTTGATTTTAAATATATTTATATATATTTATATATATATATCTTGCCTTATTAAGTATTAATTTTATTAGCAATTGAATCATATTGTATATTTTAACTGGCCAAAATAACTATATTAGTTCCAGAAATCACAAATGTGTCTTTTAATCAATAAAGGCATGTAAAAGTGCAACATTACAATTACTTGTATTGTTATTGAACATATGGCCCATGTGGATCATAGTGTAGTGTGTACATTCTTCAGTGATGTCATGAAAAAACTTTTTTTTTCTAAGATTTTCAATCGTATCTCAGTATTGTTCATTTTCTTCATTAAGTCTCAGGTATGACTCCCTCTTTAATTTCTATGTCTCCCTTACTTCTCCTAGTGAATTTTAGGAGAAACAAATGAGAAACGTTTGAGACAAAAGAGAGAGTAAAATGAGACTGTGGGGAGATTCTCAAATTTGTCTCACGAGACAAAGACGAGCAAGCTTTGAGCTTTGAACAATTTTCCTCTGGGCTATCCTATTGAGTTGCTTTGTGTAGTTTCGGATCACGTCTTGTGTCGTCTTATGGTGTATTAGCTTATGTTGGGTTGCATTGTAGTATTGTTTTCTGTTGTATCATGTTATCTTGAGTTGCATCATCTTGTTGTGTTATGCTGTATTGTGTTGTGTTCATGTAGCTGCTTGTGTTTTGGTGCAGGCTAACGCGTGAGCACCAAGCAGATGGTGGGCTGGCTTCAGGCCCGAAGCTGCTGAGATGCTTAGGGCTACTTTGTCAGCTTTCAGCCCAACTACAAGGGTTCTCCTCCTCCTATTCCTATTTTTCTCTTCTTTGCTAAACAATTGGATGAGAAGCCGAAACACTTTAACTCACCCAATGTCGACAAACAAACAAACAAAAAAGGTGTGGGCAGCCGGCCGCACTGACTTTAAATTTTGATGGCAAATATGGGGCCAAAAAAATTCATCATTGAGGGCCGCCAATGGCCACCTCTCACAAGTTTGAGACCGCTCCTATGGAGGAAGTGCGTCAGCATCAGTGGTGAGCGTTCAGGGCCAGCAAAGCCTTCTCTGCTGTTTTACACACAAACTGTAGCACTGACCTACATTTACAACCTTTGCTTCATGAAACGTATTAATATTCACAACAGTCTGTTCTCTTCATTTTGTAGCGTTTTTCTTGGCTGACAATGGGACAAAGGGAATAAATTAATGTGTCAGTTTCTGGAATTACAAACTCCAAATGCTGAGAGTAGCATAATTAAATCTAGCTTAATCTCGTAACATAGATAATAGCTAGCATTTTAAACGTTATTTAGATGCTGTATGTATAAATCTACGTATGTATGTACATTAATACAGTGTATACATTTCTTTATTGATTGGAACTAGAAAACAAGATGAGCAATGTTTTAACAGCAGGTCAGAGGTTGTGATGTTTCTGGCTACAAGCAATTTTCTGTATTTGGTGTTTTTCCAGTCGTGCTTGTACAGTGTTGAGCCTTGGGGTTGGTTCACTGTGCTCCGGCTTCAAATATTTTCTTGTATAATTCTCGTGGTTGGCAGCAGACGTGCTGATGTGATTTACAGTGAGCGGACAGCTCATAATTCAACGGCGGTGAGGAAGAAGAACGGCCAGAAAGAAGGACAGACGGAACCACTGAGCCAGACTGATGATGTCGCTCTAGTCGAGTCAGGGTTGCGCTCCACGCACAGTGAATACTTGAAAATGATTCCATAACAGTGACATTTGACATTCAATGGCTTTCCTGTTATTCATTGAGTTACGTTATGGCCGCGGTAGTAGTAGTAGTCACTTTCCACTTATAGCACGTGTGACTAATTACAACATTTTAAGCTCCAAAGCAGACTCGGAACATTGTCGATCGTAGGAAGTGCAGCTGTACTTTGACTCACAGCTTGATCACCATGATAACCCCACCTTGATCGCTATGGTACCCATACCTTGTTCTCAATTGCTAACCTCCAGACCAAAGAAAATGAGATGTCAGAACCTCAAATGACGTCTGACTGGTATCTGATTGTAGCTGTAAATCTTCTCAGCTAGCATGTAATCTGATGACGGATGCCAATATTGGCGAATTGACAGACTCCACCAAGGTCCTGATGAGGAAAGCAGGCGTCAATAATCAGATTACTTCACATTTTGTTTATATCATAAGGTCTATTGATTTGAAATTGTCCCCAAGAAGTTTTCCACTCTTTCAAAGCAAGTGATTGATTGTTAATTCACTTTATTGATTCACTTACTGTGACGATGCTGCTGTTCTTATGCAGCATTCGAGGAAGTTGGACATATCCCACTTGGAATGTCCCAGTTCCAAACTCAAAGCGTTCAAAGCCAATGTAAACAACAAAGACGGCTGATTTTGATAAATTGTTTGTTGTTCTGGTTAACAGTCAGTCCAATCCTGTTGGGTTACGTCAAGTTACTTTTTTTGAATAACTAAAATTAATGTTGAAATAAATAAATAGATAAATATGTTTATACTTCTTGTAAAAAAGTTTTGCCACAGGGTTTTCCATTGTCGAGTGACGTCAGATTTAAACTGGTCGCTGAATTCAGGGTCCTTTGCTTTTTTTTACTTCGCAACTCGGATTTCCGAGTTTAAAAGGGCGTTCCCGTACATAGGTCCTCGTATTAAGTCGGAAAAGCCCGATTTCCCACCTTCCCTGAATGCAACATTAATGCTTTGGTCCAGTGGACACTTCTGCCTAGATTCCTCTAGCGCCTGTAGAACTTTTCCCTTGGTTAGCCAAGGGTCCAAAGTCCAAACAAAACAAGCTGAAGTGTACGACAGACAAAAACACATTAAGGCTCCGCCCAGCAGCAGCACGGCCGCACTGCCGGCATCCGCTAACTGGTGCCAATACGGTGGCTGCCGTGCCAAACCACGTGAACCAAATGAGTCAGACAACAGCCGCCCATGTTGGCACATATGGACCGTCCAGGTTTGACACGACCCCTTATGTCTCGGACGCCATGTTGTGTGCCGCCAAGGTGAGTTTATGCGTGACCTGTGTCGGAATGTGCAGGTGTATGCTGGGAGGGAGGTGTGAGGGCGGGCGAGCATGTGTTATGAGAGACAACATTAACCAATCGAGAGTGGGCGGACATCCTCGTTTCCTTCGCGCACAAAGACTGTTTTCGGGGCCTAATTGCTGTCAGTAGGCATTCTTCTACGGCAATTTGACTGTGTTTTCACTTAGGTCGCAATATCCTCCTTCCAGATGTCTTTTAAAGCGATGCGGCTGAACTAGATTGAACTGGACAATCTCAAATTGCAGCCTCAGCCTCACACACCTACCAATCGCAGCAATGGAAAAGCAATGAGCCATATTGTTTTATTGAACCGCAAATGACATGGAGCGATTGTCAAGGAAATAACAAATTGCCGCTGTCACTGAAGCTACAGAGTTATTTGTTAAGGATACAAATCAATATTGCCATTCACTGCTTTTCATGTATTGATGCAGAGGTGGGGAGTAATGAAGTACATTTACTACAAATTTGTAACTTTTTGGGTAAATAGTACTTGTCAGAGTGTTTTTAATGCAACATGCATTTTTGGTTGAGTTTTTTCACTTTTATTCGGATGCCTCCTGGACGCCTCCCTGGAGAGGTGTTCCGGGCATGTCCCACCGGCGGGAGGCCCTGAGGACGACCCAGGACACGCTGGAGAGAATATGCCTCTTGGCTGGCCTGGGAACGCCTTGGCATCCCGCTGGAGGAGCTGGTTGAAGTGGCTGGAGAGAGGGAAGTCTGGGCTTCCTTGTTAAAGCCGACCCGACCCAACCTCGGAAAAGCGGCAGAAGATGCACGGCTTGCCAAGCTTTCTGTTTCTGCTGATTGTGAGCTGTCTTTTTTATCTTTATTTTGTGATCAATTTGCCTGTGAAGCTCTTTGTCTGTGAAAGGTGCTATATAAATCAAATTTACTTACTTACTCACTTTATTTCTGCATTAAACAGGATATGCAATATTGGAAACAGTCAAATCTGGTGATTGAAAGGAAGAAAAATATTCACTCTCTAACTCAGAGGTGGGCAATCTCGGTACTGCAGGTTTCTCACTTCCAACGCTAGCTGATTCCAATCAACAGGATCGTTATCAGGCTTATGCAGAGCTTGCTTATGAGTTGATCATATATCAGCTGTGTTGGAGAAGGGCAGCATGCAAAACCTGCAGGACTTCGCCCCTCGATGCCCACCTCTGCTCTAACTGGATCACCCCATCTGCAGCCCCCACTTGCTCAATTACTCAAGTACCGGTAATTATTTGGAGGACTGTTTTTTACTTTCACTTGAGTCATGTTATTCTAATGCAATAGTATTCTATCTTGAGTACGACATTTGGCTACTAACTCTACCCACCTCTACATTAACGGCACTATATAGAGGAAACCCTATAGTCACGATACTACAAAATATCTAATTATATAGGGCACTATATAATAGATTGGTAGTGACTAGCCCAAATTTTGCTTGCCTGGTCTCAGTTCATCTTCATCACCTTTCCAAGCGGAGGCTGTCTCTCATTGGCTGCCTCCTCTCACTCACCGTTCCCTCCCGCCTGTTGTTGTAATGAGGCTTTTAAAGACCATCATGCATCAGAGCCCCCACCGCCTCTCTCTCGGGAAGGGGTGTAAATAAGCGCTCCTCCTCCCTCCCTTGCTCCCACAATCCATCCCTCCTCCTCCTGCTGCTCGCTTTCCCTTCACACGTCGTCGTGAGACGAGGTGAGGCGGCACGTTGCTGATTGTTACAGTCTGCGCCCCCCTTCCTCTCCTCGCCGCCTTCACCCTCACAGGGCGGCCGAATAACCTGGGGTTACACTTGCTGTCACCTCCCCCCCCACGCACCCCCTCCCTCTTACATCCAACGACATTCAACCTGCCCGAACCCCCCAACCCCTTCCTCTACACTCTAATCCCAGCCTGGCGACTGAAGGCTCAGGCAAGGGAAGAAGAAGGAGTAGGAGTAGGCGCGTGGGAGCAGCATGGAGGGCAGCTTTGACACCGAGGAGAGTTTTGATGACCCGTCGTGTCTTGCCCCGCAGCCGCCCGGATCTGTGTCACCCGCAAGGAGGCGAGTCCATGAGGTTAAGGAGACCAAAACCACGGTAAGTGACTTATTTATCCATCTTCAGCCTGACTGTGTGTTTGGATTCCCATCTGTAAACAATCCATCCATTTTCTATGGCGCTGATCTGCATTAGGGTTAGGGTGAGCTGGAGTCCCCCACCTGACAGACAAACAACGGATTGGTCGCCAGTCAATGTCCTGTCAGATATTAAAAAATAAGTCTCATGCACCGAACATACATGTTTTTGGAATGTAGGGGGTAGCCGGAATACCCGGAGAAAACCCACACATACAATCGCGCATTCACCGTGCTGCCCTGTAACACGGTCAATAAATAAAAAAGATGCTGAATTCCTTCTACTTGGTCCTCATCTTCTCGTGCTGTTCATTTAAGTCACTACGTTCGTAGCTGTTTTTACTTTGTCTGTTAATGATGCGTAGAGACATGGGAGGCTGAAACGCAGGTTTTGTGACCCGCGGCAGAGATGCAGCAGGTCCAGTTACCATGGCTACAGAAGGCTGACATCAATGCTGAAATAATGTAAGAAAAAGATGCAAAAAAAAGCTTTTTTTCTGGCTACTCAATCAGGCAAACAACACTACGGGGGAAACAACTGAACATTTAGCATTTATGACCGAAATGGACTATTGTGAAAAAATTATGGTTGGTGGCACAACAAGCAATTGTGCACCGCACATCTACCAACACGATACACTGGAAAACTGCAACCTGAAACCTGTATTAGGTTTTGAGCCTCCACATACAGAGAAGAATCAGCCAATAATAAAGGACAGCAAGTGGACATAATTCTGGAAAACGAGCCATGAGAAATGCCTTCCACAACCAAGAAAGGCATAAAAAGGCGCGACCCGAGATCTTGTAACGAAAAATAACATAGTAGAACTCTGAGCTCCCATAATAGGAATTAATCCACACCATTATAGAGCAAGCAGATGCAGTACATAGAGCTCCAATAGTGTATCTAAAAAGCTCATAGAGGGACCCCGGGATTGACCAAATGGTCCACCACTGTGTGAGCCACTGTCTGTCCCAGTCCCTACATGCTCTTAGAGAATGCCATGGGGCCCAAAGCAGTTATTCTAAAAAAAATTAGTGTTTAATTAAAGCAGGTGATTCTGTTTTGTGTGTTGTCTTCTTCCTGTCTGGGACCATGATTGACAGAGAGCAATAGAGTTAGTGAAATACTTGGACGAAGGAGAGCAAAAGAATTTGACAAGAATATTTTACGTAATCAAGAACGAAAATAGACACATGGAAGACGATCAGCTACCCTCGTCATTCCGACCGTAACGATGCCGATCAGTGATCCAGCAGCATAATACCTGGCCATAACCTGCCGGGCAGCATCTACAAAGCCAAAGTCTTCTAGGAGGAATATGGTTGCAAAATTGAAACTTAATAGAGCTGATGGAAGGTCACCACCAGAAGTAGAACTTGCACCTTGATTTGACTCAACACAGGAAACTTCAACCGGCCCGGACACGGTATGGATATATCCATTGACAGCTTGTGGTGGTGCATGGCTGTTCTTAGTTGGAGTGATTGGTCCAATTAGAATGTTCACTAGTATGCACTTTGCCCTCACTAGTGAGATCATTTTGCACACTAACACTAGAGTGACAGGAGTCACAGATACACTATAGTAAAATTTTTCCACAACTAGTGTAGCACTAGTATTGCCAGGTCTGGTCTATTAGCAGTACACAAATAAACCTTAAACGAAAACTTCTGTGGTGGATTAGTAACACTACTTTGCCTGCTACTAAGCCGTTAGTGTTTTTGTTTGAAATCTTTGGTATGCAGCCTATGGTGCTACTAGTAGGTACTACTAGTACATCCACTATTAAGACAACTCAATGCAGTAGTGCCTTGTTAGTTTTACGCCAAACTGTGCTACGGTATTTACTACTAGTGATATTATGAAATTCTACTAGTTAACATCTCGTCTGGTCAACAAGTGTACAGTTTTTTGTTACTAGTAACATACTTTAAGTTGTTCAATACTACACAGTAAATTCAGCAGAGTAAATTTGACCCTATTCAGAGTGGGACCAAATAAGCTAAGTTTTATAGTAATATTAACACTTGGAAGAGAGTATTGAAAAAATAAAAAAAAATAAAAAATAAAAAAAGTCACTCAGGGGTTGAGGAACAAACTTCAGCTTGGGAGACAGTCGATCTACTCTCTGAGCCACGCAGCTCCTATATCACTTGATGTTTTTGGTCTTCTCTTGGATATAAGCAAACAGTAGGAGTGGCATAGCTCAGGTGGTAGTGTGGCAGTCTCCCAAGTTGAAGGTCGTGAGTTCGTTCCTGAACCCTTGAGGGACTTTTTTTTTAAATTCTTTATTTTATCCCTTCCAAGTGTAACTATTATTTTAAAACGAGTCTATTCGATCCCACTCTAAATAGAGTAAGATTTACTCTAAATAGAGTCAAATTTACTCTGCAGAATTTACTGTGTAGTGGGGAAATAGAGCGTACTCATACGTAGAACTAAAGTTGGATAGCCTCAGATAAGCGGAAGATAGTGAATGAATGGTTTTAAAGCCATACTAGTATCCCAAAAAGTCTCACTAGTAGTGGAAAAAACATTTGTAGTAATACAGTCATTTTCCTAGTGCACTGAATTGTCTTACTAGTGAGGACAAAAGTGTACTAGTACATAGATCTTAAGCTGGATATGGACTGCTCAAACGGCTTTTCACACACACAAATTCATTCGTCAATGTGACGTCAGGTGTTTTTGTGCGGCTCACATTACACTCGGGCACACACCGTTGTCATGGAGACACACATACACACGCATGGTTGACCCTCAGCTTGAAGATGGAGCCATAACCTTGTTTTCACCGTCACTGTCACTTGTTTGAGGGAGGTGGGTCATTTAGACCCTGGTTGTGGAAAACATTTTGTGCGGATCCGGCGATGAAAAATGTAAGCGGAGGCAACAGATTGTTTTTTTTGGAGGGGGAAATGTGTTGAGAGGGCAAGTCATGTGTTGCCTAGCAACAGCCGAATCGAGCATGCCAGCAGATCATATCATCTTACATTGCCGTATCATGATCGACCAGGCCCTTACCAGTGCCGGATGTTGCTGGGCGACGACGCGGTGTGATAAACGTGTCGCATGGCGGGCGTCTGCATGGCAACCGTTGTCAAGGCAACTGTCACTTTGATCTAACAGCCGGAAAATTAACAAAGTGACGCTCGCTAAATTGGCCACTTTTTCGCGATGTGTCCCGAAGCCAATTGTGTGTGTGCGCGTGTGCACGTACATGTGCGCAATTATGTAAGCGGGTTGTGTTAGTCATCTGCTTGTGGTCCACTGGGACATTATGGGATGGAGGCTTGATGTTGGTCAGTGTGAAACAGTGCTGATTAAGCCTCACATTGCTTCATACAAAGGCTCACATTCATCGCAGACAAAATACTCCCACCACAGGACAGTATCACCTTGATTTATGAATGTAATTTGTTCTGTGACCAAGCTCTTAACTCAATTTACTCATCTCAACTAAATTTTCCCCAATTGAAATGCTGTTAATCTATTCCAGTCACCCCAAAAAAATGCACAATTTTTGTTTTTAAGCCATTTTGCCTATTGCCAATTCCTAGCTCCACCCCCGGTTGTCATGGCAACCAAATCTGTCTAAAGCCTATCCTAGCTAGCATTGGGCTAGAGGCGTGTTACACCCTAGACTGGTCGCCTGTCAGTGGCAGGGTACATATGGACGATTAACAGAATGGTCGGGCCTTCCCATTCACAAACAATGGAATTGTCGCTAGACAATGTCAGAGTACATGAAAACTCCACATAGGAATGGCAGATTTGAACCCTGAACCTCATAACTGTGAAGCAGACGTACTAACCACTCAACCATTGCCAAATGCGGCTTGCTGCGTAAGACAGTATGTCAGCTGATCTGTACCTGGCCTGATTTTTATGCGTGTGCGCTCTGGTCGAGTGGTGACAGTCGATCCAACACAGATGGAATCACCACTGTGTGTGTGGTGATGATACAGATGGTGTGTGTGTGTTACGTAATTTTAACCGTGAGACTAATTAGAGACGTACGCTGGAGTCTTGACACGGACCACACTGACCATGTTAGCCCTTTCCTCCCCCATCCTCCCTGAAGGCTTCCATGTCGTCGTGGCAACTGAGCTTTTCAAGCTGACTGCTTGACCTTTTTCCTCTTCCACAATGACACCGCTGCTTTACATCACAAATGTTTTCTACACTTTCCTTCTTCCTACTCTGACTTCCTGTCTGATGTGCTCCTGATGTGACTTCCTGTATGTACCTGCTCTGACCTTTGTTTGGACTTTGGTTCCAACTGTGTGCAGATCAATGGCGTGACATTTCCTCTTCCCGGAGAAGGGCCTGAGCAGCAACTGCTCAAACCCAACGAATGGAGCTACTGCGATTACTTCTGGGTCAGTTCTACAAAAATGTCACTCTGAAGCCTCAAATGCACGTACAGTAAACTCCTATTTATTTTGGCTATATTTTACACACCCACTCGCCAAATGTGATTTTTTTTTTTTTATGGTTTCATTTAACACCACTGAGTTGAAGTGTACTGTAAATTGACAAATAAAACAAAATAGAATTCAACATTGTTTATTTAAACATTTAAACACCAAAATGTTCAACCAAACTTGAAAAGTGGACTTCCTGTGTATGAGCTGGACTTCCTGTCTTGCAGACGGACAAGAAGGACCCCCAGGGGGCCACGTCGGTGGGCGGCTTTGAGGTTCTGCTGCAGAAGCAACTGAAGGGCAAACAGATGCAGAAGGAGATGGCTGAGTTTGTCCATGAGAGGTACAAATGCCATCTCATAAAATTACACAAGTATTTTTTTTTCAAGAGGACAAATGGGACAAGCTCATTTCTTAATATAGAATTGAAAATGTGGATTTAATATACAGTATAGAAAATATTTAATTTCATTCTAAAAATTCTATTAAATTCTAATAAATAAACACATTTAAAATTGTATTAGCCACAATTAATGTTGTAATTATAGTTAACCAACAATGATTTAATAAAATGTTCATTGATACAATTGTTTCTCATTAAATTATTTTTATTTTAGCTCAAACAATGAATAAAATAATGTGATAAATCAGTGCAAAGTAAAGTTATAAAATGAATACATACATTGAAATGAATCAATCTTAATAAAAAAAAAAATCTGCTAATTTTGGAAAAGCAAAAGATAACCTACAGTCACTACACATTACAACAAAACCACAAAATGGCCGAATGGATTCCCACAATAGCTCATTGTCTTCATTCTGCAGGCAAAATTTGCCGTTTTGAATCCAAAATAGGTCACCTACGTAAAATAATCCGATGAGAAAATATTTCAGGGGGGATAACCAGAGAGTCAGTACATCAATGAACTCCGGGTGAGATGGGTACGGAAGACGCCACCGATTCACGTTAAATCAAACGGTGCCATGTTCCGAAGCGATTCTTAAATTGTGACTGTCCGGAATGTGTTGGTAATTTTCTATGGCTCACTTGAACGCAGCAGTGTACGCACAACCAGTGTACTGACGTCACCCACTCCCGCTAGATTTCATTCACTCTACGCTAAAATGCATTTCCGGGTTTGGGATTTGAGTTAATAAGCAAGCGAGATTTGACCGCCAGCAAGCCAAACGAGATTGAAGCTTCGTCGGTAGCACCGCCGCAACGCCTGCCTCTCCTCGGCACGGACCACAACGCGGACATAGTAGATGTCCGTCTTCACCCACCGATTTGAATCATGTTATAAGGTGTGTAGCTTTACCATCGTTATAATATATTACTTATACCATATTTATAATTTTATGGGTAACGATAAAACGAGAGTTATGTTTGTAACTACAGTTCTATGAGTCCCGAACGACCGCCATGTGGCGGTGCTGAAACAGCACGGAAATCCCCCACGCGCATGCGTCACTCGAGAAAGAATTCATAAAAGGACCTTTCCAAAGTTTCTGGCTGACGTGATCCTCATGTATAAAAGTGGATTGTAACCGGAACCCACTTGAATGCAGAAAATACTGTTTTTTCAACATCCATCCACGGTCCGATACATGTAGCAAAGACGTTCGCATTTTCGCAAACGGTGTTTCTTGACACCATAAAATCTTTAACATTAAAACTCCCATCCCTGACACCCACCGCCAAGACCCCCCACCACCACCCCGGTTTGATATTACTGGCCAAAATTTTGGTCCTAGTCCTTTTCACCTTTTTCACCCCTGACCCGTTTTCATGCCTGATTCTGTTTGTGTTCCAGGATCAAGATTGAAGAGGAATATGCCAAGAACTTGTCCAAACTTTCTCTCAGCACTCTGGCAGCACAGGAAGAAGGGTGAGAGGGTGGCAACTTCTTTGGATTTTTGGTTTGGTTCAAATCAGTTGCAGGTCAGGCTCAAAATTCAAATTAGGTTCATATAAAGCTCACATCAGGTTCAGATCAAATTCAAATCAGGCTCAGATCAGGTTCAAATTAGGTTAACATTAGGTCCAAATAACATTGAAATTGGGTTAATAGCAGATTCAGATCAATTCAAATCAGTTTCGGAATAGCCTGACTGACCTTTCAACATAAAATATCAACCTAGGAGAAAACATGTAAATCAAATGTCAAAGGAAGTTTACTATCTTTTCAAGTTGTACAGCATTTGCATGATGTCATTCAAATGAAAGCTAATTCTCATGCAGTGTAGCACACTCACACACAATAAACATGTTGCCATTACAAAGTAATTGAGTGACTAGTGTACTTGATTAAATGACTTGATTAGCTGGTGTACTTAATGAAGTGTTTGTTGTTTGTGTTCAGGACCCTGGGAGAAGCTTGGACTCAGCTGAAGAAAAGTCTACATGACGAAGCCGAAGTCCACCTCAAGTTCTCCAACAAGGTAACGTTTTCATTAGTTTAACTCATTCACTGCCATTGACGGCTATAGACGTCAAAAATTCATTTAAACTATTTCTATTAGTTTAACATTTCCCCCCTTTTGTTAATAAGAGTGTGAAACCCTTGTTTTATTGTACATTTAGAACAGATATAAAATTTGTGATTAATCGTGAGTTAGCTAGTGAAGTCATGCGATTAATTACAATAAAAAAATTGAATCGCCTGATGCCCCTAATTTTTTAATAATCTTTTCTTTTCTTTTCTTTTTTAAATCGCAAGGCGATTAATTTTTTTTAATTATAATTAATCACATGACTTCAGTAATTAACTTACGATTAATCACAAATTTGATATCTGTTCAAAATGTACAATAACAAAATTGGTCGGGGGGGTTCATACTCTTATTAGCAAAAGTATAAAACTAATAGAAATAGTTCAAAAGAATTTTTGACGTCTATAGCCGGCAATGGCAGTGAATGAGTTAATTGGCTGGTAGTTCCGCTACTTAGTAGCATGATTTGTTGATTAGTGACACAAACACTCGTTTATATAGTTTGTTCATTTGCAAATTTTGAGAATTAAATCGAGACACACATTCATCTGCGTCTTGTCTTCAACATGAAAGCTTGACTCTGCCATGGCTTTTATTTTGAAAACATAATGCATTCCATCCTGGTAGGATGACTTTGTTGTGTTTAGCTTCACTCCGAGGTTGAGAAGCCTCTGCTGACATTCCGAGCCGACAACTTCAAGAAGGACCTGAAGAAGTACGACCATCACATCGCAGACCTCAGGAAACAGCTCGCCAGCCGATATGCCGGTGTCGAGAAGGTACTCGTCATATTTATTCTTCATACTGCCTTCTGCACAGTGGCGCCCCCTTCAGGACATCTTCTGCAACATGCTTTTTTCAGGCCCGTAAAGCCCTGGCCGAGCGTCAGAAAGATCTTGAAGTCAAGACGCAACAGCTAGAAATCAAACTCAGCAACAAGACGGAAGAAGATATCAAGAAGGCTCGGAGGAAATCCACACAAGCAGGTTACACCACACAACAAAATTAGAACATCGTGCTCCTAGTGGCCAGTCCATTCTTTGTCTAGCCGTGTCCATGGATGTATGTTTCATCAGAGAATTAAGGGATGTCATTTTTCATGAACTCACTCTTGATTGTCATCTGGTGGCAATTGGAAAAAAGGACCATTTTTTTGTATATATCATTTTATGTCCGTGTTTGTGTTTGTGCATTCTTCAGGAGACGACCTGATGCGCTGTGTGGACCTTTACAACCAGGCTCAGTCCAAGTGGTTTGAGGAGATGGTGACCACCAGCATGGTAAATTAAGAACAATGACTCCTTTTAATGGGGAAAAATGCTTCTTTCATTAGAACAAGGTTCAACTATAACATAGATAAAAAGGATCAATGATGATCTGTATGCTGTTGTTTATGACACACAATGTTGTCTGGCGCCCAATCAGGAGCTGGAGAAGCTGGAGGTGGATCGCATCGAGTGGATCCAGCAACATCTGCGTCAGTACACGACGCTGAGGCACGAGACCGACATGTTCAACCAAGGCGTGAGTCGAAACCAACATTTGGTCACAATGCAGACTCGGAGTTATGGGGTGGAAGGGGGACTACTCAATTTATATGGGACACAATAGTTCATATGTTATAAATAAAATGTATTATTATTATTATTATTATTATTATTATTATTATTTAAAGCAACACACCACAGAAAATTCATTGTCCTTCATCTGATAAATTAGGCAGTGTGTATAAATATTAATAGTGCAAATATCAATGACATCTGATTTCCTGAAGAAAAAAATAATAATTAAAGGGGGATGTCAACCAGAATGTTTGTTTTTAGACTAAACTTGTCTATACTGTTGTAAAAACATTTTTATTATACATTAACATACACATCAAAAAAGAAATGTGCTTGAATCTACAAAATAATAATAAAAATTAGAGCTGTCAATTGATTAAAATTTTTAAGCAGATTAATCACTTCTTAGAATTTTGATTAATCGCTTAATTAAAAAAACTTTTTTTATCAACATTTTTTGCTTGCCAAATATTAAGAGCACCTGTTATGTGTTATTTATTTCGACATTTAATGTTATGACGTCTTCAACATTTTTTCATCCATTGCACACTTTCTCGAATCAGTTAATTACTTGCATAATTAAAAATGGGGGGAATGACCCCAATATTTTTGACATGAATGAATATTTATATAATAATATAATTTACTTTAATGCATGTAGTTATGTTTATTGCTCAAACACAACCTGTGCTACCTTTAACGTAGCCATCTGCTGTTAAGCTAAAGGATCATCTGTTTACTAGTGCGATTAATCTGCATTAATACATGATAAATGCGCAAATTTTTTGATTAATTAATTAATTAACGCTTTAACTTTGACAGCACTAATAATAATGAATGTACAAATCTGTGTATGGATGAAGTGCAGACATCATATAAAACATATTAACAAAACAAACTGACTTTAGCACTGTTTGTATCTGCCTTTTTACAACTTGTCTTTAATACAAATACTTCAAAATGGAGCTTCTATTTGCTGAAAAAAAAATCATGTTCATGACCTACTCCACACACGCACGCCACACGTTAGTAAGCTTGCCAATAGCAGCATGACATAGAGACATTAATATTAACACTTGTTTCCCTCTTTAGCAAGTAGCATCATGATTGAGAAGCAAAAAAAAAGCAGACTAGTGATGAAAATAATGTGTTGGTGTTGAGTGATAGAAGGTCCTTCTAGTCTTCGAGAAGTCAATTTCTATCTGGTCAAGATTATTTTAGCTTCTCCTTGACCATGATTGGACCATTTTCTAATAAAAAGGCAAGCAGGTGAGAAATAATAAGGCTGCAATACCTTATTGTGTCCAGACGGTGGAGCCGGTGGACCAGCTGCTGCAGAAGGTGGACCCAGGCAAAGACCGAGAGCTTTGGGTCCAAGACAACAAGACAGGCCACGTCAGGCCCGTGGACTTGGACATTTGAAGCTAGGGGCAGCCACAACCACAACCAGCATGTTCCTAGTACATGTGAACCCTGCTCGCGTCTTCTTCTTCTGCTGTAGTTACGTCACTCAAGTTTTCTTCAACGTTTTGGTGTCTTGTTAAAAAAAAAAAAAAAAAGTCTTGATATGATTCTCATTTATTTTTGGATATCAAGAGAAACTCGTGTTGGAATATTTTCCTATTTTCAAAGATGGCTGCTGGACACGCATGCTTCTTCTCCGCATACGAAAACCTAGATGGGATGCGGGAAAAAGTTGGACGGCGTCACAGCAGAAAACCTTCTTGTGCCTCAAGTGTTTGTAAGGAACCCCGGAGACCACATGGCCACATTTTAGTTTTCATGTCGTGTCATACTTGTTCCGTGCACTCGCCAGATACATAAGCAAGTATGCAAGGTGAGGGTGCAACTGAGAAAGTTGATACATAGGATACATAACGCACTTACTAATTTGCACGAGATTTATAAAGCACAACGTGATTGGTCCGAGGGCCGTGGGTGCTGATGTATATTTCTGATCGGGATATATATGCTCCACTACAACTTTTTTTTTTTCAGTCTATCGTTGTGGCCTGGTACCAAATGTCCCGCGGACCGTTGGTTGGGGACCACTCATTTAGAGCACACGTGATTTAGTAATTTACACACGCCAGATGCATAAAGTGCAGGTACGACTTACTGAGCTGTGCTCATGAAATAGGTAAGAGCCAAATTCCACAAACGACTTATATATGAGTTAGTTATAAATATAAACAAAATATTTTATTATTGTGTGTGTGTTTTTTTGTTTTGTTTTTTAAAGAACATGTTCATGTTGTCTCTTCCGGGTTCCTTGTTCGCCAACATTTCCATTGTCTTATTTTTGCTATGCGTACACAGATGGCGCCCCCTTACTGCATGTGCAGTATGTGTGTGTGAGTGTGTACATTTTGTTTGTATGTTTCATTTCAATTCAATTTTGTGGTCTTTTCTGATCACTCGTGTTTTGTTGTCGTTTGTTGTATTCGATGTTTGCTGCCCTCGTGTGCTGTCCGTCTCATCTTTTTTGGGAATGTTTTTGGTGAGCAAAATGTGGAATGCATCCTGTCTGTCAGATTAATAATACATAATTATCAAAAGAATAATAAAGCTCCTCTTGGAAAAGTCCACTTGTGCTCTTGGTTATGTAAGCGCAACATGAGAGAGGAACAACCTTCTGGGGAAATCTGACCTTTTTTGTCCAGAGAGCATGCTGGCAAGGACAGTGATGCAGGTACAGCTTCATGTAACACAAAAAAGAGATAAGTATTTATGAAGCATAAAAAATCCTCAAAGAGGATAACTGAGGTTAAATTTGACATTGTGATGGATATTCTGGTTTTCAGTTTGTAGTTACTTTATTCATGCACAAGGGAAATTTACAATTCCAGTGGTAAACAACAAGGCAAAGCAGGCATGCAGAATAAATCGTGTTTTAAACTTGAATAAAAAAAACTGTAAATGATTCTATTAAAATGTATTCCACACAAAAGGGAAATAACAATTGTAGCCAACCTAAATGTAAACCTATCAGTTCTGAAGGATATGGGGTGCTGTGATTGGTTCTAAAGGGGTGCATATGTGATCGTTTCATGCAATTATTGAGCGATCTTTGCCGCATACCACGCGCTGAGTATGACTAGAGCAGGGGTCTGCAACCTGTGTCTCTCTGTGGATCTCTCAAACATTAGTAGAAATTAATCTTTTTTTTTTTACATTTTTTTTTAGATTAAATATTCTTTAAATTAATGATTAAATAAAAAAAAATATGATTACATTATTTTTAAAATGTCAGAGTCTAAATCTGTACATTGTCAGAAAAAGAGACAAAAGGTAAAAGGAAAAAGTTTCAAAAATTACCTTAAAATGTAAATAAAAAAATAAAATGTCCAAAAAGGATTAGAAAAGCAAAAAATTACAACAAAATGTCCATGAAATTGCCAAAAATGTCAGAATTGAATAATAAAAAAGGCAGAAAAGGAAATGTACAAAAAGTAACCATAAAATGTCCAAAAACAAAAGAAGAAAAACAGAAAATGAGAATAAAATGTCTTTGGAATTACCCAAAAAGTCCAAAAATCTATTTAAAAAAAAAAGAGAGAAAACATCCAAGAAGTCACTATAAAATGTCCAAAAACAAAAGAAGAAATCCCGAAAACTACCATAAAATGTCCACAAAATTGCCAAAAATGTCAGAAAATTGATAGCGAAAAAGGCAGAAAAAAGTACAAGTAAAGCCAGAAAATGTCCAAAAAGGAAGAGAGGCAGAAAATTAATGTCCATAAAAGAGCCAAAAATGTCAGAAAAGTCTATAAATGTATGAAAATGAAAGATGAAAAATCACCTAAAAATAAAATAAAATCAAAAACAGAAGACAAAAAACAAATTTTATCTCTGAATTGTATATTGCATATTTTTCTGCTAACGTGCAGCTTTAATTAGCTCGTGGGTCCTCATTAGACTGATTAACACGAGCACACAGTTTTGTTCATCACAATATTAAAATGTTTTGCGGCTCCAGACAGATTTTTTTTGTTATTTATTTGGCCTAAAATGGCTCTTTTGACAGTAAAGGTTGCTGACCCCTGGACTAGAGGGAGCACGTGTAGCACAATTTGAGAACCACTGAATTGAATCCCCTCCTTTAGGTTGTATTTGGAATTACTCTTAAATAATTTATTCTGCTATAATAAACCTACAACAGTGACTCAGAAACCAAATCTTCTCTACTAAGTATTATTTTTTATTTTTTTACACAAAAATGTGTTGGCCTATGAAATTTTTGTCGCTAACAATAGTAATACTTGCCCGCGGGGCTAAGGGTGCAACAGGAGGCCAAAAATCACAGTTTGGCTATGTACATTAGTTTTAAGTCGACAGTTCAGTTTCAAATTTGATACACTAATGTCACAAAATGCAAAAGAAAAAAACCTGCTTGACTTTAGTGTAAACAGAAACATTTAATAGTATTCAAAACTAAACATCGACAGATTGAGTCTTTTCGTTTTAAGAAAGAGCAGCATCAATACATGTCTTCTTTTTACAAAATGAGGAACGTCGTATATTTGTTGTTGTTGGGTTGTTGTTGTTATTTTTGCCGTTTTGTGGCCAAGGAACTATGTTGAACTGAATTCCATACTACTAATAAGATATGGACAAAACCATACACAAAACAAAACACTGCACAGTTTTTGGTATTTTGATTATTTTTCATTTTGTGCAAGCACATGCTCTAAAAAGAAAATATTTTGATGTGTAAGTTTTATATTGTCAGTAGTTTTAAAGAATAAAACAAAATTTTACTCACACACTCTCCCGTTTTTTTAAAGCCATAAATACAACGTATGGTAAAACTATTTTCCAAATTATTCTTTATATGGTCTTTCTATGTCATGGTCAGTGAAAAACGAGGGTTCACTGTAAACTATATGACCTGTAATGTTGTTTGCTGACAAAGATTGTCCCAAAATGCAACTCTCAATGTGCTTGGGTTAAAGGCGCAGTTAACGTGATTGGATTGCTAATTGGGTCACTTGGCATCGACCTTCAACTCGTGATTAACACGCTTAACCTGAGCCTCTACCAATCCCCCTACCTCCCAGGTTCCTCCTGCACTTAATCAACAGTGTGTGTAAACACATTCAAACAGCTTAGCGTTAGCGTGCTGCTAATTATTCTTACATTATTGCTGCACTCCAGACCTGCGGGGGCAGCACAGAAGCGAGAACCCAAGGCAACGCTAACTTCCTTAGCATGAGCTAACAGCATGCCTTGAGCTCAGCTTCATTTAGGCTTTTTTTCTTTTTTTACAATCATTCACTCATTTCTTACTCGCTCGTCATCAGTAGCCTATAGCTTACATCAATTTTATATAGTGATTTCTACATAATGAAGACTAAAAGTCTATATAAAATTAGGGTGTGTGAAATGAGTGAACGATTCCAAACAAAGTTGCTGCATTCGGAATCATTCACTCATTCCCTACTCCCTAATCAGCATCAAGGTGGGTTTTTCTTTATAAACTTGGCTTACTGTATCAGTCAAATGCTGTTTTGTCTGAATGAAAGTTTTCAACTCCCTTCAACATAGTTCCTTGAACCCAAGATGCCACCAGATGGAGCTAAAATGAGTAATTGAGGATAGGTTTCTTCTTCAATGCCAAACCACATATTGATGACATTCTTGATTAGTTTTTGTCCAAAATGAGTTGTTGAGAGACACTTCCTGTGTGCTCGCCATGGCAAAAAAAGAAAAAGGAAAAAATAGAGTCTGCTCACTGACACTACTGTTTCTTCTCCTTCAGTTTGTCTTTAATCTTCTGAGGTTCGTCATACTGGATGAGGCGCAAGATGTCCTTATTGTCCATCACGCCCTGGATGAACTCACCCTCCGAGATTTTCTCTGACAAAAAAAGAAACAGTATATGAATCTAAAAACCAATATGTCTTGTTGGTGGTGAATTACCATTCTCCTTTTTCCCGAAGAAGCACCAGACCTTCTCCGCTCTCTTCTCTGGCGTATTCTCGTCTTCGGAAAGGTTCTCCTGGACCTCCGCTGGGATCATGTTGAAGATGGACTGCATGAAAGTAACATGTCACTTGCTTTTTTTGAACACTTAGATCAGGGGTAGGCAACCTTTGTCCTCGAGGGCCGCATTCCTGCGTGTTTTAGATGTCTCCCTCCTCCAACACAGGTGATGATCGTTATCAGGATTCCCCAGAGTTTGCTGATGAGTTGATCATTTGAACCACCTGCGTTGGAGGAGGGAGACATCTAAAACACGCATGACTGCGGCTCTTGAGGAAGAGGGTTGTCTACGCCTGACCTAGATCGACAAGTAGTAATAGCAGAACCATTGAAGGCTCTACATCAGGATTTTGTTCTGTTGCGCTCGTGGGGTACAATATAGAACTTACTGAATTGTCCTCAAGAGGTTCGTAAGACACAAGTGTGACTTATGAAGATACACTCACGAGATGCGAAATGCGCAGATGTGACCAAAAATATGTACTGTAAGTTGCGGGTGTGATTTTCTATGTTGCACTTGCGAGGTATGTAAGCTGCAGGTGCAATTTACCAAGTTGCACTCACAAGGTACATAAGGCACAGATGCCACTTAATGACCATTTAGTATTTATGTCCACAAGTCTATTAATGACTAAGTAGGTGTAGTTGAACCTTTGAAGATTCTTCAGACTTTCTTTAGACATTCTGCTAACAAGATGTCAGGTGGCATTGAAGTTGTTCGTACCCTGACGATCTCCAGGATCTCGTTCTTGCTGATGGTGCCGTTGCCATCCACGTCATAGAGTGCAAAGGCCCACTCCAGCTTCTGGCGGGTCTTCCCACCTGAGGTCAGGTGAAGTGCCACGATGTACTCCTTAAAATCCAGGGTGCCGTCGGCATTGGTGTCAAAGCTCCGGAAGACATGGCGGGCGTAGGCGGTAGGGTCGGCATCCGGGAAGAAACTGGCATAAATGCCTTCAAACTGCTCCTTGCTAATTTTCCCGCCGGGACATTCTTGCAGGAAGGACTGATACCAAGTGCACAGCTCAGCCTCTGAGTACTTGGTGTTGGATTTCAGCTCGTCCAGGAGTTCCTTGGACAGCGTGCTGCTCTTGGTGTTCCCCATTGCTGCGTATTCTTGGCTCGTGTTCACACTGGCCTGCTTTCAAGGTAGCAGAGCAGATTATGGTCATGGTAGCCTAAATCCAGACAGCTCCGTGTCAGATTTAGAAGGTGGACACGTCACTGCGCTATGACACCTTTGTAAAGATACCGGGGTGTTAGTGGAGGATTAAAACACAGCAGGTGCTAAACACCTGCTAGGCTTTGGAGACTCATTGGAGAAACAACAAACCACTGCAGAACTAAAGAACCAGAAAATACTGTACTCTAGGCTTCACACTTCATTTGTGGATTTAAGGTATTTTGGGGGTCAGCACATTGGGGTAAATGCTAGCATCTCTGTCTCACAGTTCTGAGCTTTGTTGTTTGAATTGGATCTCCAGCCTCCTCGAGTGGGTTTTTTCTGGGTAAATCGCGTAACTGAAGACTCTAAGTGCTCCTGAATGATAATGTGAAAAGATTGTTGGTATTCCTTCCACTTAGCTGATGACCAGCTCTGGTCACATCTGACCAAAATGGGAATAAGAACCAAAAATTAATAGATGGATGGATTATTTGGAAGTTCTTCCAAAGTACCAAACATGGTCCAGTCTGTTTCACAAATGAAAGATTCTGCACCATGGGTTTGACTCAGTTCTAGTCGTTCTCTCCATCCAGCAGGTCCACATATGACATTAAACCTGAGCTTGCCCATCTCATTTGAACCTCCTTGAGGTTCTCGCTCTCCTGAAAAGTAAATAGAATTGCCCTCCTGAAACAGTGCTAGTGCCCTGTTGTTGCCGCCTCGATACTGATGAATGGTCACCAGGACCCTGCCCTCAAGTGCTCCTGGTCCTTTTTCTTTAATCTACAACCTCTTTCACACAGAAAAGGCTTCTCCAGTCCGGCTCCTCGAGGGCCGCAGGTTTGAGATGTTTCTGTCCTCCAACACACCTGATTCTAAAAATTAGGATTGTTATCAGGCTTCTGCATCAGGGTCTAGTTGTGTATTGAAACACAAGACTATTAAAATAGTTTAGAGTTTAGTCTGACACGGCTGCTTGCATGTATCAAACATTTGCTTTTTTATAAAGTGTATGTGTGTTGGCCTACTCTCTGACGGCACATGAACTTCCCCCTTCAATCGGTGGTTTGTTCCATAACGCGAACACAAAGAGAAGAGATTATGTGGAGAAGTAAATCTCAAACTAGATTAGCAGACCATCTGCTGGTGTCAAGTCAATTAGGGAATGAGTTGATTATACTGAAAACAACTAATTAACTGTTTTATCATTAGGACTTTATTATTATTACTTATTAACTCTTAATAAACATAGGAATGCAGCAAAAAATGCTTTTGTCTGCCAGTCCACAAAATACCAGATAAATCTTTGTTTCTTTGTTGAAATGATAATAAGACGGTTGTCGCAGTGGATGGATGATAAAAATAAAAAATAAACCTCCATCTTTGAAATTGTTTTTTGTGCAGTGTAATCCTACTTGTTCATCCTGCCTACTTTCACCAAACCAGATTAATTTAATCTTTAGACGTCCAAATGCCATCATGTACTTTTTACGTAATCACATTACGCTCCGATTCTTTTGTCAGAAAATGAGAGTCCAGTGGCAGGTGGACGCTGCTTTTCGAATATACTCTGACGTAAACGGACATTAAGTTTAACCACCTGAATTCATTTCACCTTCCTTCAGTCAAAGGACTAAGATTCACTGGCAATTTTGTCATAGAAATATAAATTAGCCTGGGTCAAAGACACCTTGACAATGGATCCACATCAAATCAGAATGAGACAAAATTATGCTAGTGAAGCTACTAATAGTGGAGTGCTCAATGTTCACTAGAATTTGATCGTCAAGGGCCGGAGTCCATATCATCAGATCATCAGCAAGATCTGAAGCCTGATAATGATCCTTAGCTTGAGAATCAGACGTGTTGGATGACAGAATTAAGGATTGGGGAAGCCTGAATAAACACTCAAACATCTTGCCATACATTTTCCAGTTTAGAGTCACCCTGGACTGGTCACCAGTCAATAGCAGGGTACAAAAAGACAAACAATGGACTGGTCGCCAGCTAGTAGGGTTGAATAAATGATCAATCTGCGTAAAAAATGGATTGTTGATGTGGGGGGTTTCCATGTTTAGGTCTAAAGCGATTGGTTGATCTTGTGGCTGCTGGGAGGCAGCGTGTAAGAACCTTGCTGTGGATTATAATGTCAGATGGCTGTAATCTGTCCTTTATGAATATGCTGAAAGGAAGAATATCAAATAATTTGCCATTTGTGACGGACGATACGGCGGGCAAGGGGAGGAGCGATGTAGAGGCGGCAAGGACAGGACGACGGGATGAATCCCTAAAGGAAGCTCGGAAACAGTGGCGGCTCGCATTTCTTGACGGCCGCGGAGCCTCCACGTTGGCGAGATTATGAAGATTTGACACATCTGCCGGGAGGCGAAAGACAGTGGCCGTGCGTCAAAAAACGGGATTAGTCCCCCTTGTCGGTTTCCGGCCTGGACCATGAGGCTGGAGCGGGGACGGCGGGCTTCTCTTGCGTTGACCCTCAACTTCGTGGCGTTCGTCTTCGCCCTGTCTGCCATCACCACCAGCTACTGGTGTGAGGGCACCCGGAAGGTGGCCAAGCCCTTCTGCACCGGGCCGCCAGTCAAGGTCAAGCAGTTATTCTGCATCCGCTTCAACAGCACCAACATCAACGACAGCCGCCTGGTGCAGTACATCTTTGAGACCGGAGAAGAAAAGTTCTTGCTCAAAAAGTTCCATACCGGGATCTTTTTCTCCTGCGAACAGGCCGCCGACATGAACGGTAAGAAGGCGGGATTCAGGGGAACCGGCGGACCCAGGGGAATTGCCACACCTGAAACAGGACAGAAGTCATTAGAGAGAGAGTAGACGAGGAACTGGTTGTGATCCTGAGCTTTTGTCTCATCTTGCACTTTTTTGTCATCCCGTCTGGTATTTCAACTATGTTGCAGGTGTGGAAGTCTCCAGTCTGGTTTTCAAACACTGTTAGTATGATGCCAGGACGTGATACTTGAATATAACTATAGGACTAGTTACTGCTAGGTTGTGAGTGTAGAACTAGTTACTAGACTGACTTTTGGACGAGTCACTGGAGTGTAACTTTAGGGCATTGTGATATAGGACTAGTTATTAGACTGTCTTTGGGACTTTTTACTAGGCTATGTATTTTTTAACAAATTTTTACACAGTAACATTAGGACTAGTTACCGGACTACAACTTTAGGACTAGTTACTGGACTACAACTTTAGGACTAGTCACTAGACTAAGACTTTAACATGAGTTACTACACTATGAATTTAAGTCTAGTTACTGGACTATGACTAGGATGAGGTATTTGAGTTACTTTAGGACTAGTCACAAGATTATGACTTTAGGATGAGTTACTACACTGTGACTTTACCGTGGCTCAGGGTGTAGAGACGGTCGTTCAGTAACCAGAAGGTCGGCTGTTTCATCCCCGCTCTCCCCAAGTCATGTGTCGTTGTCTCCTTGGGCAAGGCACTTCGCACACATTGTCTCCAGTGCTACTCACACTGGTGTATGGAAGGTGCGAATGTTTGGAGGTGGTCGGAGGGGCCGTAGGCGCACACTGACAGCCACGCTTTCGTCAGCCTTCCCAAGTGTGAATGTTTGAGTGCATGAATAATGTATCCATTCCACAGTAAAGCGTCTTTGAGTGTCTAGAAAAGTGCTATATAAATCTGATGCATTATTATTATTATTATTAATTACTAAACTCTGAAATTAAGACTAGGAGCGAATACCGCAGCAGGTTATTTTTCTTCTCAAGGGTTTTGAGTAGGAGTGTGACGATATTGTGATAAGTCGTGATACTTTGTCTCCCGATAGATTATCGATACGCCTACGCAAGTATCGCGATATTTGTAGTTAATGGCTCCAATGTTCATTACTTATTGAGCAATTACTTAGTAGCCCGCTAGGGGGAGCGCCTCATAAAAGTGGCGGGGAAATGTATGGAAGTCTTCAGGCGAAGAAGACTCATGAGCTTACTTTTACTTGTGTAAGACATTTATTATCTGTCCAGCAACTGACTCAGTTTTGCATACGTAACATTTGAAAACATATTTTTATGGTTTTACTTTTTCAAGCACACAATTTCTGAGGAATATTAATATTGATTGAATTGGATTTAATATAAGTAATTTTATTTATTTACTTTTGCAATGTTACACAAAAAAATCGTCGCAGTTTATGAAATGAAACAATTCACAATGTAAATGACTGACATGTTGCATGACAATAGTGTTTAAGAAAGACACAAATTTGTTCACAGAAAGTGGTCTCTGTTAAGAAGACATTTGTATTTGTTTAAAAAAAAGACACCAGTTTTAAATGTTTGTTTCGGCAATGGTACAAAAATAAACTATGTTCTCATTGAAAAAACATCAATTTATTTCTTAAGTAGTTTTATTGTCGATTATTGTGGCTTTATTACCTGACCAATATATCGCATGTCGTATCGTATGGTGAGGTACCCAGAGGTTCCCACCCCTAGTTTTGAGCAGGAAGTCACCCTCAACCTGAGCTAGTGCTTACATAACGTTTAAGGCAAAGGAAGCCTTTGGAGAACCACGGTTTTTGATGCATGCGCTCCAAGGTTACAAATGTGTGTAATGAACTTGTTTGCCGGCCAACGGAACAATATGTTGTCACGTGGTGCCAGAAGACACATTCAGTTAGCTGTACCTACTTTTTTGCTTTTAATTATTTTATATTTACTTTCATACAAATATCTGTAATTATGACTTTTTGACCGCATTATCGTAGGTTAGTGATATAGACCACGTCAAATTCTCACTTAACCACAAATATGGATTACGGACCTTTGTTGTAAAACAAGAACCCACGTACCCGTAGACAACTACACTTTATTTTGTTGTCTCACTAAAAATGTTGTGCATAAAAAGTTTTAATTGTTGTTATTCAATTGCAGGCTTTGAATGTCGGGACTTCTGGGAGATCGCACCGGAACACGAAAGAGGTCGGTACACTTTTATTTTTATTTATTTATTTTTTACAACAATTGATAAAAAATTGTCCCAAAAACTTTACTGGTCCATCAATTATCATTTATTTACTACAAATAATGTATCTTTGTTCATCGATCTATGTTAATGATGCATAGTGACAGGCAGAGCAATTTAATGCTGTTCCACTAGATGCCACAAGGTACATAATCAAGCACCACTTGAAAATGACTGTTTGGAGTTACTTTGTGTCTTTAACCATCATCAGCATGGTTGCTTATCTGATATTTTTCTGAATTGTGGGAGCTCCTTCTTATCTTTTTTTGTCTCATGATGATTTCATGCTGTGTGTGAACAGGGGTGCTGTGGCTGTGCATCGTGGCCGAGACCTTGTACTTAACGCTGCTGTTTGCGGGCGGCGCCCTGATGACCTTGGAGCAGTGTGCTTGCTTCAGTGTCATGAACAAACTCAAGCTGAGTGCCTTCGCTGCCTTGTGCACCGCACTGTCAGGTGAGGAATGGAAGCTCCTTGGGGGAG
This sequence comes from Vanacampus margaritifer, assembly GCF_051991255.1. Taxonomy (NCBI): domain Eukaryota; kingdom Metazoa; phylum Chordata; class Actinopteri; order Syngnathiformes; family Syngnathidae; genus Vanacampus; species Vanacampus margaritifer. The sequence continues at coordinate 25,203,782 of NC_135433.1, forward strand.
GTAATGAAAAGTAGCGACATTACGAGACTATTTCAACTTCAGACTAGTAATGGGACTTTGAGTTTGGGAAAAGTTAACAAGACTTTTGACTTTAGGACTAGTTGCAAAAGTAGAACTTTAGGACTACTAACGAGCCAATGACTTTAAGACTTGTTACTTTAGACTACGACTTCAGGAGTGGACTAGTTGCAAGACTATACGATTAGTTAATGGACAAAAAACTATGACTTTAAGACTAGTGACAAGTGTATGACTTTAGGTCAAGTTACTAGCCTGTGACTGTAAGACTTGTTACTACACTATTTTTTTTTTAGTTGTTTCGCAAGTTTGACTTTAGACTAATTATTTGCCAATGACTTTAAGGCTTACTAGACTATGACTTCAGGACTAGTTACAAGACTATAACTTTAGGACTAGTTATTGGACAATGACTTTAGAAGTACAGTACTAGCAAATCAATGACTTTAAGACTAGATAGAGTCTAGCTTTAGGACTGGTTACTAGACTATGAAACTTATTACTCAAGTATGAGTTTCAGACTTTTCACTAGTCCATGACTTCACGACTAGGTACAAGGCTATGTTTTGTAGCTATTTTATGAGACTGTGGCTTTATGACTATTTTCTAAACTATGACTTCAGGACTAGTCACTGGCCTATGACTTCAGGACTAGTTATTGACTGACTTTCAGCCTAGATACAAGGCTATGACTTTCGGGCTAGTTATTGACTGACTTTCTGACTTGTTACTCGATTGTGGCTCTCAGACTCGTTACTCGAGTATAACTTTCGGATTCGTTACTTGAGTATGACTTTTGGACTGGATACTAGATGAAGACACCGGCTGACTTGCTGAGGATTTGCTTGCCGGTTTGTGCGATAATCCGATTGGAGGCGGGCAGCTCTTTTTGGGCCGTGACCAAGACCTGCCCAGAGGAGAGACACCCCCACGCTGCCCCCCACCCCTCCCTGCTGCACTGTTGTTAATCCTCCAGTAAAGCTGCTGTGAGGCAGACCTCCATATGAGAGGAAAGGCCAGCTGAGTTCCACTGGGAGGCCGAGACCACCAGACCACTCTGAGGTTCAGTGGTGCTCACTCAAAAACAAACAAAATTATGAAAATGATTTTATTCTCTAGTGTGTTCACTTTGAAACTAAATATTATGTATTTGCCATCCATTTCTATATCGGAGTGAGTCTATCCCAGTTTTCTATGGGTGAGAAGCAGGGTTCGGATTAGTGACTGATTGCCAGTCACTGTCTGGGGACAGATAGACAAACAACAGACCAGTGACCAGTCAGTGACAGGACACACGTAGGCAAACAACATATTGGTCGCCAGTCAATGTACCTGTAGACATACAGTGGGCTGGCCTCCAGTCAGCGTCAGGGCCCATGTAGACAAACATTTTACTGCTTACCAGTCAGTGTCATTTCAAATGTCTCTGGTATGGACGTAGCTTTCATTCAAATTCGCCGATTAGCTTGCTACGTCCAACATTACCGGGGATACTCAAATCCCTGAGAAAATCTTTTGTTGTAGTCGCTTCCTGTCTTGTTTCAGGCCTTTGTGGGATGGTGGCCCATATGATGTTCACCACCATTTTCCAGCTGGCTGTGGCCATGGGTCCAGAAGATTGGAGGCCCAAGTCGTGGGACTACAGCTGGTCTTATGTGTAAGATTCAAGTTCTTTTGTGTGGCATTGTGTTCTTGTGTATCTTATCTTAATGTTAGCATCAGCTGCGTATATAATTGCTAACGTCTACTGTACAGTGTACCCCCACCCATAGTCACCTTTTTCAAAATGAAAATATCTCAAAGCCATTTAGTTTTAAGGGAAGCGTTGTAATATTAAATTGAAATGATATTAAATAGTTTTAGTATCCTAATTTGAAAGTTATTTGGGTTAGAATGATAGCTAATGCTAATAGCCTCATGTGAAGGTGGCTAATGTTGAATAGTTTAACTACTAAATACAGTAGCTTATGCATTCATGATTGTGTACATGCTAAATTGATTGTGCTGATACTTTGCTGATTATTCTTTGTATTGTTACAGACCACAGAAACTAAATCAATCCAACCATTTTAACACGGAAATCGTACAACCCTCAAGATCCTCTCCATTTTAAGTGCATCACCCTCATCTTGTATCATCAATAGGCAATTACAACCCAAGAATTCAGAGCTAGCCTCAATATCGCTAACCTCGCCTTTGCCCTCCTTTCAGCCTAGCGTGGGGGTCGTTCGGCACCTGCATGGGTTCGGCGGTGACGGCGCTCAACCGCTACACTAAGACCATCATCGAGTTCAAGTTCAAGCGAAGGAACATCGAGAAGAGTCTGCTTGTCAAGCAGAAGCTGCTGGATCTGGACCTCCCCGATCACATGTGGTACTTGACGGCTGACGCAGAGGCGCCGCTAGAACTGCCGCTAAACGGCTACAAGCCGCCCACGGGGGCCACATACGCCCTGGAAGTGGACCACGTTGTTGAGACGCAAAGTGAAGCCTACTGCTAGAAACAGAGGTGGGAGGACTCGGACTTAAGTCGACAACTTTAGGACTTGGTACTTGCTTGGCTAAAATTGATGAAAGACTCTACGGTACTTGAGTTGGCTGCATTTAGAATCAGTCATCATTCCCTGAACTATAACAGGGTTTATAGTAGGGATTATATATATATATATATATATATATATATATATTTCAGTCATCATTCAAATTTAACAGCTTTGGAACACTACTCGGGCGCCACTTTTTACGTCATTGCTTTGCATGATTACACCGTATTGGATCAACATCAGCTGGTGGACCTTCTGCAATAAATATTGACAAATAGACCATTATAATAACATGAAATTGTTTTAAAATTAGTGCATTTTACAAATTGAATCTTAACGAAGCACTTTGCATCCATCCGTGTTGTGATGTGTTGTTTTTGTAATTATATTAAAGATATTTTCACGCCACAGCTCGTGAATTTGAATCGTGCTGAATATCAAATAATTCCGCTGAAACTTAAAATATTTGTTATGTAATGGTGCAATATAGAGTATAATTAGCTTATGTGTTGTTTTGTGCCTGGGCCAAAACCCTGTCTAATATAAAAGTAGTGCTTTTGTGTCGATTTGGTGACATCTTGGTGTCAAGAAATTATGATGAAGCATTTTTAGAAGCTTCCTTTAGTCAAAAATAGTTATTTACTGCCGTCCTGTGGTATCTTGGTGCCAATAAACTTTTCTGAAGTGAGTTTAGTAGTTTCATTGAGACTAAAGTAGTGCTTTATCACCTTCATGAAAGGATAAAAAGCCACTAGTATGCTATGTCCAGAGGCCAAATCATGAAACATGGAAGGAGCATTGAAGATGATTACATTTGATTACACATGATTACTTTCCCTTCAAATCGTGAAAAAGAGAATGGCAACATGCAGGATAAACAACAAAATCTGAGCCTGTTTTGGATTCATTAAAAAACAACAACTGCTATTTCTGGGACAAGTTGAAGGTTTGGACTTGATTTATGACTTCTACACAGCGATGACTTCCTCCCACCTGTAGCTCACCCGTTGGCCCACTGGAACACTTTTTGATGGGCGGCTTTCCTCGACCCCAGTTGACTGTTGGATTTAAAAATCCAATACAGGGAAATATTTGAGTGTGTGTGTGTATCCTTGTGGGAATAATGTAACCCGCTCGGCTTTGAGACAACATGCATCTCATCAAATCTTGCCCATGTGATCATGTGATCGCGTAAGAGGCGGGAGGAGGAAAAGCCAGCGGTGTCTTCATGCTCAGCTACAGCATGCTGCTTCTTTCACCTCGCTTGCTGCACAACACTATGCGGCTACATCCGCATGTGCTAGACAGCGATGATGATGATGATGATGATGATGATGATGATGATGATGATGATGATGATGATGATGATGATGATGATGATGATGATGGACGTTGAGACTGAATAACGTTTTTAAGAGAACGACAACATGCTGCCTCTTACACTGAAGATGATTTTCCAGTTCATTCTGCAGCTAAAATGTCAAAGATAACACATGAAGGACAATGTGACATAATGTGCATAATACAAGAAATACGATTGCTGCTCATAATTTCTATTTTTGTTCTTGTATTATGCAGAGCATTCACTATCTAGAACAGGGATGTGCAAACTTTTGAGACAGACGCCACATTTGTTTGTTTTTTAAAGATTCAGATGCCCCAGGTGTTTTGATATTAATTAATTAATTAAGTAATATTTTTTCAAAAACCGATGCTCATGCTCAGTCTACAGGTGTGGGTGTTATTTGTTACATATTATTGACTCGTCTTAAGCGTTGAAAATGGCTTGCTGTCTCTGATGATGTAATGTTAATGATTGAACAAACATGCCTTTTGGATCCCTTGAAAAGAGATTGGATATTTTGGGGGTACAAGGTTTTGGTCTGAGGCCAACAAATGTAAAATAGATTATTTTATCAATGAAATAATTCATGCTCATTTAAAGTGGGCTATTATAATTCACTGATGTTAATTTTTTTTTTTTTTTTAAAAAGTACATTTCAAAGTTTATTTTACATTTTATTTTTATTTTAAAGCCCATGACAAATTATCAAGCCTCTTATCTAATTAAAAAAAAATATAGCATGCATATTTAAAATTATTTTTTGCTAATATGAATTATATTTATAATAGTAAATTCACATTTAATTTATATTTTTAAAAAGGTAGAAAAAATATTTATTATTTTTTAGTGTTGTTCCGATACCGTTTTTTGGCCCCCGATACCGATTCCGATGCCCAGCTTTGTAGTATCGGCCGTCCTGGTATCAGTCCAAAGCATTCAAGGGCCGATAGTATGTCTTAGCTCGGCATGCAGTGAACATGTCACACATCAGTGAATGTCGTTCATGAGCAAGACACAAGAGGCTGCATCCAAAGTCCTATATTAGCGTCAGAATTAATCGTACTTGTTAGTACTCACCGATACCACTGTTGTAATGCAGTATCAGGGCCTCTGCCGATACCAGTATCGGTATCGGAACAACACTACTATTTTCTCAACTTTCTGATTTACAATAAATCCATTACTTACATGACATGAATAGTAAGTAAAAATGAACAAATACATTTTATTGATCAAATTTTGCAAAAAAAAAAAAATTGTGCATTTTGGATACTATAAATGCAATTTGGCCATACTTGGCTCATCCCTGGTCTAGAATTTGATGTATGAAATTGTATTTAAAAAAAAAAAAGTCGCAGGTTGATTGTGCACACTTTGTCACTAATGATCAAGATAGCAATACATACAATAAACCAGCATGCATTTTCCACAGTTTAGTAGTCTGTTGCTTCAGTTCATCTGTTCACTGGTCTCCAGCCATTCATAGTTCCATGAAGGGTACATTTATTTGAAATGTGTTTTCAATATTAATAACATAGAAGTACATACATCTCAAACAACAGAAATGTATATGTAGTACTTCTGTTGAGTTTGCAAAGTAGTAGTAGCAGGTTCTGCTTGTTACTCTGTCACTGGTAAGTCTGATTATAGTCTCAAACATAACAAACTCCTGCATCTTTCAGTTCTCGCTGTTCAAACAAAATGTGGTCTTCTAAAAAAAAATCCTGTTTTTATTCATACTATATTTAGTAAATAAGTTGTGATCGTTACTAACAACATAATGGTCTCCGTCCTCCAACCCTTGGACATGAATTGACCTCAAGGTGGCAGATTTAATTTGACCTGACAGCAATGAGCTGGAATCTGATTGGATGAAAGCACAAACCTGCACCGGAAGGAGCTCAACAACAGGAAAATACATTGAAAAGTAGATAGATAATATCAATAAAATAACTATGACCCATTACACAACACTGTTCTGGGATTTTGTGAAAATTTATACACATGAAAAATACATTGTAGAAAGACAATCAATAAATCGGATTACATATAAACAATTATGTTCTGTACATTTACACACATATTTATCTATTCAAATAAAACTTGAATTTTCTTGCTCTGTGTCTCATGAGAATAAGACCGGAGTGTCATCTGATTAGAATCTCTTTATAATCGTGACAAGGGTGTTCCTCCATGTACTTTTTGATGTACCAACAGGACACGCGAGCCTTCAGCTTCTCCTCCAGCACAAAGTCAATGGCGGCCTGTCAACAAAAATACAAGTTATTTCTTATACTTTCATGATTCCTCTGTGTTTCTCCGTCAATTAAAATGGAAACTTGCGTGACCTTTGACAGCAGTGCAGCCACACCTTGACCCCTACAAGCCTCCGGGACAAAGGTGGACACGAGATCCACCTCATCGGCCGCCGTGAATCTGTAGATGAGTATCGCATTCTCGCTGACTCCTGAGGTCAAAGTGCACATCAAGACAACAAAAGACTATGAATAAATGCATTAAAAGTTCAATAACTTGTTTGAACAAATAAAGTTTCTCAAGTAACATGTTCATGAGCAGATTTCATCTCGTCATCGTCTACGTGCTTATTTAGACAAATAAATGTGAAAATCTGCATAATTAATAATTTACCAAACTTATAAATGGTTGTCTCCAAATTAACCAAAGATAATTCATATCATATCTATTTACTCAATGTCACTTGAAATGACTGTTTTCGTACAATCTTGTGGACGTCTGTCAAAACAGATGTGTTTTGAGCCGAAACCACAAAAAGACCAAACCAAAGCTCTTTACGAAAAGTGCTGGTTTCCATCCAAACATTTCCGTATCTCCTGTCATCAGACATGAGCTTATTTGGGCAAATATGCATGAAAATCTTGAACTTTGATGAATAAAGCCCAAGCCGAAATATTAAATAATGCGACACAATTATGTTTTCTAAAACGTATTCATATGCGACTCGTCCGTATTTGATTATCGCAAGGCTCATTAAATGACTGTATTCCAAATGAAAGCTTGCTCGTGATCACACGGGAGACCTCGCAACCGGACGCCGGGCTCGCGTACTTGATCCAACCGCACAACGAAGCTTCGAACACGGCATCAGCACTTACCGGTCCCGCTGCACGTGGAAACGGTGAAGCGCCGGTTCTGCCGGTCGTGTTCCACCGTCAGCCCGCCGTTAGAACTCAGCCAGCAGGCCGTCTGATTTAAAGTCACCCTCACAGGTATTACTTCTGTGAGCCTGGATAATATTTTAAGCGACATTATTGTCGGAGACACTGGTCACCGGACGTGTAGTTTTCGAGTCACCACTAGAGGACGCCAAGAGCCAGCTAGCACACATACAATAAACAGCTAAAAAAAAAAGACTAGTGCTTTTCTTCCACAATACTTTATTTACTGTATATTTAAATGTAAGTCCATCCAGACAAACAATGGACCGGTCACCAGTCAATATCAGGGCACTATTAGACAAACAACCATTCACACTAATGGACAATTTAGAGTCTTCAAGAAAGCCAACATATTTTTGGAATATGGGAGGAAAAACACACTTGAGCACAGGGACAACATGCAATGAGAACCACTGCCTACTGAAAGTAAATGGGTAACTTAAATTTAAGTTAAACACACTACGAACACACGTAATAATAACGAAACCGTTTTAAGGTTTAACATTTAAAACTCAGCCTTCAATTGGGAACATTATACAAAATAAAACAGGGCTACATTTTTGTGTTGGTGGCATCCTTCACGCCTGCTGCCATGACAGCAAAAAAGAAGTTGGGGAAGAAGGAGCGTGCGTAAAGCACCACCTTTGGGAGCGACGGGGCCATCAGAACCTCCTTCCTCTTGTTGCTCAAAGTTTTGGCCACCTCGCTGGCTGCCTCGCGTGGAGAAACGCCCAGCGGCTTCTTTGTGTACAAATCTGTGGAATTATTGAAATTGTAGAATAGTCAAGTTTTTGACCAATGAACTGCTATAATACTATGTTCTTTTTCAAGACTCACATGACCAGAATGACTTGGTCGCCGTGTCTTTCTGCTTCCCAGACGTGTGTGAGCTGATGAAGGTGACGTTGATGGTGCTGACGGAGACGCCCGACTCCGCCACCTCAGAACGAAGGCAGTCAAAGAAGGCCTGGACTGCGTGCTTGGAGGCAGCGTCTGCCAGGCGTGATTGGATGAGGTGCAGATTAGGCCAAAAATAACATTTTCCCTTCACACACACAAAACCCTCCTTCATAACCCCCTCCCCCATAAAAACTCTCACGCTTACCAAAAAACCTTCTCGCACACACACACACACACACACACACACACAGATTTTATGTTTACTTTTGAGAAACATGCAACATTTTAGATTCTCATTGACAAAAAAATAAAAAATATAATATTGTTTTTTTGTTATGAGTATTTTCATAAGAAAACTGTTTATGTACAGTATGTGTTTAGTTTCCTGTGACAATTTTTAGGTGTGTGCGATTTTTGGGGAATTTTTTTAGTTGGAGAGCTTTTTTTTCTTTCTTTCTTTTTTTTAGGGGCGCGAGTTATTCATGTTATGTGTGAGGGATTTTGGTATTCCGTGAGACATTTTTTTGGTAAGTGTGAGACATTTTTCTTGGGTGTTGAAAGTTTTTAGTTTGTGAGTTGTTGTTGTTGTTGTTTTTTGGGGGGGAGGGGGGGTGTAAGTGTTTTTTTGGTGAAGGTGAGAGGTTTGTTGTAAGAGTGCATGTTTTTATTTTTTTTGGGTGGTCGTGAGCGTTTTATGGAGGTTTGTGAGAAGTTTATTGGTGACTGTAAAATGTTTTTTCTTGGGTTGAGGTTTTTCCTTTTTTTGATAATGTGAGAGATTTTTTTTCTACAAAAAGGTAGAATTTTTTTCTTTGAGGTGAGAGTTTTTTTGAGTGTGTGAGAGGATAGTCGGTGAGTGTGAGGCTTTTTTTTAGTGAGTGTGAGAAGTTATTTGCAGTTTGAGAGCGGTTTATTGGTTGAGTATGAGTTGTTTTTTGCTGATTAAGAGTTATTTAGGGATTGTAAAAGGTTTTTTGTTGTTGAATGTGAGAGTTTATCTGGTAAGTGTAAGATGTTTTTTATTGTGTAACTCATTCACTGCCATTGACGGCTCTAGACGTCAAAAATTAATTTTAACTATTTCTATTAGTTTAACATTTGTTCCCATTTTTGTTAACAAGAGTATGAAAACCTAGTTTTTTTTGATTGTACATTCAAAACAGATATAACATTTGTAATTAATTGTGAGTTAACTAGTGAAGTCATGCGAATAATTATGATTAAAAAATGTAATTGCCTGACGCCCCTAATTTTCAATAATCTTTTATTTTACTTTTTTTTTTTAAATAAATAAAATTACATTTTTTTAAGACGAAAATAACTTAAAAATTAGGGGCGTCAGGCGATAAAAAAAAATCATAATTTATATATATATTTCATATCTGTTCTAAATGTACAATATTTTTTTTCTAGGTTTTCATACATAACAAAAGTGTGGGGGGGGGGGGAAGTTAAACTAATAGAAATAGTTCAAATGAATTTTTGACGTCTATAGCAGTCAATGGCAGTGAATGAGTTGAATGTTTCTGGTTAGTGGTTATTCATAGCATTGCTTGAAACTGTTAGGCCAAACTCCGAATTTGTTTATTTGCCGACGTCAACATGGTGTTAGCTGTGTACTGGCGTATACTGTATAAGACCATACAACTACATGATTGTCAAGAACACGGAATAATTGCTCAACCAGAACAGATGTCAGCTCACAGGAAGTGCGAAAGGGCACAGCCAGTTTTCCCTGAATGCTGTTGACCACCAGGAGGTGACCGGAGCGCCGGGACATCATGGAGGGCAGCACACCTGGAACGCACAAACCTCAGTCAAAATAATGCACACTCTTTTTTTAATGTTTGTGTGACGTGTTTTCATATATTTATTTACCTTTAGCCAGCGTGACTGGGCCGAAGTAATTGTTGTCCATGAGTAGCTTGTCCATTTCCAGAGACAAAGTGTGCGCGGGAGCTTTGAGCTTCATGCTGCTGTTGAGGATGAGCACGTCCAGGCAGCCGTAACACTCCATGATCTCCGATATTGCCTCGGGAAGGGACTCCGTGTCCCCGAAATCAAGAAGCACCAGTTTAGGAGGGAACGTCTGCCGATGAACAGGGGTTCAATTGTGTGGCGTGACCACCAGAGAAGATGAAAAAAAGGAGACAAGGGACAGCCAACGAAGAACGCACTCGTGCATGGACCTAAGATGGATATCAAATAAATGCTCAAACAGCAATTGGCAAGGCAGTGAACTGGTTTGGGCTTTTATTCAATATTCTTTACTTTACAAGGACAGGAAGGACAAACCGTGTCCTAGTACATGGACATTATTCTGGATATCAATGATATGGAATAAATGCTCAAATTGCCTTGAGATATGTCATAAACCTACTAAGGCCAAAATTAGCACGACTAGTGGAAAAACCATGACTAGTAAAAGTCAGTCGTTCTTCAAAGATCTGGATTAAATGCTGAAACGTCTTTCCATACTGTCGTCCACTCCTCACCAAGCTCGGGTCGGAGGTGTCGAGTAAGTCATCCGAGAGCTCCCGGAGTTTCTCCCAGCTTTTGCCGCACAGGATCAACCTGGCGCCGCCCTTGTGGAAGATGCTGGCGCATTCTTTGAACCGATAAAAGTGGACATGAGCACAGATGTCACATTAGAAAAGTCCTCCTAAAATAAAGGGGGTCGCGAGTGACCTTTTTTGTTTTGCCATACTAGAATAAAGTGTAATTGTGCACATCCACTACAATAGGTGGCAGTGGCGTTAGAGTGTGTGCAAAGTATTAGCTCCTTACAGCAAGTTTATAGACAAATGATACTATTTATAGTTGTTGAGGAGAATTTGGAGAGGGGGGATGCAAAAATATTTTCTTCTTTAAAACACAAATGAAAAGTTACATATGTGCAGGTCATGCGCAGGGTTATAATAGTTTTGTCTTTTTCATTATAGTTCATTTTTATTTTTGTTTTTCACATTCATCTACTTTGAATTCGTTTTTAAAGCAAGGTTGCTAGTTTTTATTAGTTTAATTTTTTTTCGAAAAAATGCTTAATTTCTGTTTAGTGTTTATAAGATTTAGTGTTTAGTATTTGTTTTTTAATATATGGTTTGTCGTGTGCAAGATTAAATTAAAGGACCTATATGACGGTATTTTTAGCCCTTCCACAGTTAACTGTAGGCATATATATGATTCCAACTTACCTTTGGCACACTTGCGATGTAATTTCTAATGAAATACGAGTGATTTTGGTAGCTATCTTTCTAACGAAGTAAGACGCCCAGTTCACTCAAACCCCGCCTCTCCCTGTGTGGCTACCGCCCCGCGTTCATGACATCATCCTTTTCGGCTGCTACCTGCACTGTCCACGAAAATATGGGAGAACATATTGTAGCGTTTAAGAAAAGATCAGGCCAAGTGGCGAGCCAGCAACAACTCTTTCATGCAATACCGAAATAATGAGACTTAAAATTAACTCTGTATGATGTTAATTGTCAAAGAGGAAAATTAATAAAGCGTGAACGTAAGTGGGTTTTTAAAAAAGCATTTTCATTTTATTTAGTTACCATTTTTGGGGGGTTTTCATCAACTATTATCACCTGTGGAAAAATAATCAAGCAAGTCAAGTCATGACTGAGTTGTTGTTACCTTTCCCAAGCGCGGACAAAGCGTCGCTGACCAGCAGCACCTTGTTGCGCACACAGCTTTTGGACAGCAGGCCTGACACCAGAGAGTACACGTGCAACAATCCGGCTGTCAGCACCACCGCACACGGAACCAACAGGATCGTGGTGCTCCATCCGGTATCCATCACCTTCAGGAACGTCTAAACAAATGTGCTGTTTTGATTGTGTGAAATCATGAGTGACTTGGAATGAATGGATGACATGGAGCAGTCCTTCCCAACCTTTATTAACCTAATATGGCACCCCACGAGAAAAAAAAGTTCTCTTGACGTATAAGTTAAATTAGTCTCATAACCAGGCTATTTTGCTTTGCTGTTATCCTGTCGTATGAATTGCAACAGCTGAACATGCAAGTTCTTCCTCTTGCTATCCATCACTGACATAGATAAAAGGTGGTTGGGAATCACTGACATGGAGGCTATACGCTAAATGTTAGCTTCTACCGGCTAGCAATCAAGCTGCTTCTGAGCCGAGAAGTTCGTCATGATATGAAACGTGAAAGCATGACTCCACATCCTTTCCTCAGGGATGTCACGTTCATGAACATGGAGATGGGATGGCTAACGTTACCCAAAATGCATGTCAAACTATTCATGGTAAAACAAAATACATGGAGACAAGCAACGGACAATGTTGATTGTCACAAATGAATTGCCTTAGAAAAGCAGATTTGGTTGAGTGTGCAGATTGGGTAAGCACAATGAAGGACTCCAAAGCTTTCCTACCCAACCGTTGTCCACCTCTGTTACATTGGCATCCATTGATCCCCCCGAACAATTTATATTCCAACCTCGGCTGGAAAACAAACAACACAAAAACATTCCAACAAGGGTTTTTTTTCCCACGAAAAAAAATATATTCAAATGTCATTCTAAGCCCCTATACAAATTATGTATACTGTACTCACTCTTTGACTGGCCCACGTTTGAAATAAACCTGATTAACTGATTTATGGTTAAAAACAAGCCATAGACAAATTATAACTCTGGTTTTCTTTTCATTAAAGGTGCTTTTTTTGTCCATCTTCGTTGAGATGACCTTGTAAACATCGTGTCCTTGAAACAAAGTCAACAAAGTGACACATAGTAGAAGAAGCAGAGCAGTTGTTTGGAAGCTGAAACCGGAAGCACATCAACGCGACTTTCATCCAAAGAGAACAAAACTGATTACTCGCACTCATCGTGTGTCTGTGCGTGTGTGTGCGTGGAATCCCGATGCGCTCACCTCAGCTCTTCCACGACGCTTCAGTGATCTGCTTGCCTGCTGCTAACCTCCTGCTGCTGTTGCTGCCTCACTCTTTTAATAGCAGAACAGCTGACACTTTATTTCCGCACGTGTTGTCAACTTGTTATGTTTAGAAGGACCAGTCAGTCTCCCCAGTGGCTATGCCCTCCATGCTCAATAATTCTCAACGCACAGTTAACAGATATTATGTCCGTCGCTAATAATAATTATAGTTTTTGTCCCATGAAATTCTATTTCATTTGGTACATGTAAAGATTGTTTTGTCCAATAAGAGTTCAGCTTCTGTGCGCTACCATGTTAATCGGCCACTTGTAATCAGAAGTGCTGGCCCATGGAAATTTACTTATATGAGCAATGGGAGGAGTTCTTGAAAGTTTAACTAATCAGATTTTGAATTCACCTCACATATCACGCACAACAATTTTTTCCCCATCCTCTGATTGGTTGGTTAGACCTCACCACCAAACAATCAAGTGCTAATGCTGTTATCTCATAAAAAGAAAAGAAAAGTGAGCGCCCACAGTGATTCCATTGCGTTGTTATTAATTTCATCACAAAGGATGAGAGGATGGAGAGCTGAATATTTTTTCGAGCTGGAACTTAGTATATATATATATATATATATATATATATTTTTTTAAAGAGAAGCACGGACGGTACTATTTGATTAATGTATATTACAAAGACAAATATAAGCACCCTGGACCTTCACATGTAAAACATTCAAGCTTTATTACCAGAAGCTAATGTGGCTGACACTGTTAGCTAATGCTAATGGACTATATGCACAAATCACTTCCGCATTCGACGTATGAGTGCACCCAACCTTCCGGTGGGGGGAGACTTCAGCGGAGCACACTGCTGATGTGATGTAAAACTCTAAGCCTAAATCTCTAACCTATTGAAAAAGAACAGGAGTCACTCCTTGCTTTAACACTATGTCTATCAGAATTTTAAAACTACTAATTAGATCACACAGATCCGTAATTTCAATGGCTTGAGCTCTGGTAATGATGTAATTGCTTAAAATTATTATTACACGTAAATACAAGCCATTTGAGTAGCTACTAAAGCTATTTTGTTTATTAAATTTTTGTATGTAAATGTAAATTATGTATTGTAGCTCCTCTCCCAGGACTACTGGATTCGGTAAGGTTGAGGTGTGGGATCTTTCAGATGGAACCTGCCAGCTAACTGTTCATAACTTGTTCATTTTCCTTTTTTATATTTTGTTTTTTATTTTAATTATACATTATTGGATAAGAATATATATATATATATATATAAGTTATTGCGCTTCTTACTCTTTTGAACATATAAATTATGACATTGATTAATTATTTTCTTTCTTAATTTTTTTATTTTAACTTCAACTTCTATTTTGTAATGTGCTAATATGTTCAATAAATCAACCAGCCAACAACAACTCTCTGGTCTGTAGCCTCCTCTTCATCTAAGTCTTCTCCCCTTCGTCGACGAGATCCAACGATCTCTGCCTGGTCAATATTTTGAAGCAGATGTAATGCCTCGACTATTTATTTTTATGTTTTTCATGTCTGCCCATGGTGACATTTCTCTTAATGTCTTTGCTAAAAAGTGGTTGCTTTGGAAACACTTAAGCGTTGTCAGCAGTGCAAGAATGACTCATGTAAACAAACTGTCTCCAGTGGTCAGCATAAGAGACAAAAAAACAAGGCAGCGTTATAACCTGTCTATGGGCCACAGCAGTGATCACTCGGTGTACTGTCATCCCTCCTCTTCTTCCATGCCTTGACAAACGCACTCAACCACACTCATTAAAAAAATGACAAAAAAAATACTCCAAAACTGGTCGAGGTTCTCTGAAAGAAAACAAACAGCGATGGCATTACCGGAAATGGCGGTGCGTTATGAGATTTTCCCGGAAAAAACGTCACGGCTATTTGTGCATAGAGTCCATACTATATATCCCAGGGTTCTGGGTGGCAGAGTTGTTACTTTCACTTGCTTTCGGTGCAGGTTGGCGTGAGTTCACTTCCCGCCAGGGAGACCATATATATATATGTGTGTGTGAGTGCACGCCAAAAAAATAAATAAATAAAAATAAAAGTCCATCCCATGAAAATACTCAGTGAATTATCCATCTTTAGTTGACCTCAATTGAATTTTTTAATATATTTTTTTGTGCCTTAGGTTATTTCTCCTTATCTTTATTGTTTAGTTTTGGGTTTTATCTTTTATGTCGAATTGTTGTTTGTTTGTCATATATCGAATTGTTGTTTGATTTTTTTTTCAATAATTGTGAATGTTAATAAGCAAAGATGGAAACTTTGAATTGATGTCTGATGTCCGTCCCAATGCTGTGGTTGTTAGAAGCAGAGTTTCAATAAAATAAATAAATAGATAAATAAATAAATAAAAAGAAGCGTCTGTTGATCTTAGATTGGTAACAAATAAGAAATGTAATTTGATAAATAATATCCTTGCAGAAATATATATATTTTTTAAATGCCTCTTGGAGATATTTAAATGTTTTTCTTTTCCTTTCTTTTTAGTTTATTTTATTTTTTTATGTAATTCATGCAAATTGGATTGACTGATCTCTGTATTCTTTTTTTTATGTTCAATAAATGGTTTTAAAAAAATACTGTATATCCCAACATTGCAGCTCTGCTTAGCTTTGGCTTTGGGGAAAAGGCTCTCCCGATATAAAACAGACATTAAAATCACTTTCACACAATTAAATATTCCCCCTCCCCCCACACTATAAATGTCTGAAACTTTGAACAAAACAAAAAGAAAAAAGAAAATGGAAATAAAGTTAATTAAAGCCCTAACATGAGTATTTTCTGAATAAAATGTACAACGTTCTGTGTCATAAAAGTATTGTAATTGTGTATGATTGCATGATGAACAACTTTGTCTTTGGTTTGCGTTGGTCTATTTTTATTTTGAAGTATACGACCGGAAGTTATGTGCCCAAACTGCCTATACGTGCTGCCTGGTAGTGGTTACCTGGAGGAAAGAGTTGATGGATTTATCTTTATTTTACGGTTCCGGCTGTCATTAATGTTAGCCCTCCTCCAACGAGCCCTGCAAGTCAAGTGCCTGATGTCCTGGTAAAATGTTGGATTTTGAAGAATTTGAGAAGCAGCTAAGCGAGAACCGTCAAGGTAAAAGGTCTGCTGCTTGCTGTTTCATTTTTTTGTGGGGTCAATAAGCTAGCAATGCTTTCCGCCCCCTGCTTTATTTTATTAGTTCACATGGTGGGTTGGCCGGCGTTAGACAGGGTGAGCTGTCAGTCAGCTTTGTTGGCGACATGTTTGGCTCCTTTTAGACGTGTCAATCCGCCAATGCCGTCAAGTGATCTCTGCACTTGAAAGCAACGCGTCGCAGCCCCTGGACTCACCTGCGCGAGTCGCCAAACTACGTAGATAAAACGTGCTCTTTTTAAAATGTTCTCCTCTTCTCACAGTGACGGCTGATGTTTAGTCAAAACTTAACATTGTTTCAGACTGCGTAGGGGTCCATCTCCATTTCGGCTTAAACAATGCAGTACAATTCTGAGGTAACTTGGATCATTCATTCTAACTACCAAGCACTTAGAAAAGCAGCTGTTAAACATTGTCAACTCATCTCGTCGTGTCTGGTGACATCGAGACAAAACCGATTAAAATTTTAAACTGCCTTGAGTTTTAACTTCATTTAGTACCAATAATGAATTAAAATTCTGAATACACAGCTGTCACCAAGCATTCACTTGCTACTAAATGAGACATCAATCTCAGAAAAAAGAGAGCTCTATTAAAAAAAAAAATCCCTCCTCTCAGTGAAAGCTGCTAATTTGACACAAAACACAACATCATTTTGCCTTGTCTTCAAATTGGTTTTAACAATATAATAAAATCGAGAGTATACGACTTGTATGCTACAAAAACAAGGTGCCAATCTATAGAAAAACTAGCTACTTTAAACTTTCAATTCCCCCCTCCTCTCACACTAAATGTTTACACCATATTTTTAGACTGCATAATGTATAAAGGGATACTTGAGCCATTTTTAGCAGTAGAAAGCTAATATTTTGTCCAGAATTTATTTGATAATTTCCTTATTTTTCATGTAAAATTAATACCTGTTTCCTTTTTCTGTTTACTGAAGATGACATTGCCTGTGCTGAGGATGACCAATCACGACTCACCGGTGTTCTGGGTTTGGACAGAAAACTGAGCCATGATTGGTTGTTACCTGTTTCCTGAGCACGGGTTATGTCATCTTCGGTCGACAGCAAGTGGGAAAATTTGTTTTTTAAGGTATTTAATTGTTCAGGAAAAATAATGACATATTATCACATTAATTATAGACAAAATATTATCTTCTTACTGTTGAAAGTTGGTCAATGAGTCAAATCCCTTAATCTTCAATTTGACGAATTAAATTCAGACTGATCAAGTGTTGATGATGCATTAATGTCATTTTTGTATTAGTCATTCTCCTCTTAACTATGTGTTGTACTTTACAAGAATATATGGTTGTCAGCACAACAAATGACAACAGTTCAGTTATGATTTGTATGGCGATTTGAGATGCACAAGTCTGATCACATAATGCAAGCAATATTTTGTTTTTCCAGAAAGGGAACGAGAAAGACACAAAAAGAGGAGTCGTAGCGGCTCGACTGGTCACGGCGACAAACATGGCGGCTGGAGCAAAGACCGGCGGGACAAACGGAGTCACAGCCCAGATCGGAAGAGTCGGGACCGGCGCAGCTCCTCGCGAGACCACAAGAGGCGCAGGTTTCAACTTGGAAATGTTTAGTGTGATTGCTTTCCACCGGACTCCGTTCTTATCACAAAGCAATGTGAAAATCATTAATCTCATTTTGTCTGTTTCTTAGCAGGAATGGACTCTTTGCACAAATCCACTACTTCCTGAACTCAGTACCTCTCCTTCATTTCCTGTCTTTCATGATTGGACAAACTGATTAATTCAGGTGTGCCTGACCTCAGTATCAGTAACCACGACTACAATGGCCAGACACACCTGGATTAATCAGTTTGTCCAATCATGAAAGACAGGAAATGAAGGAGTGGTATTGAGTTCAGGAAGTAGTGGATTTGTGCAAAGAGCCCATTCAAGGCAGGAGTTGTAATTTTTGAAAAATAGTGGCGAGAGTGCTTGGAAAAGTGGCTAAAATGGCCAAGTTGTTCACTAGCACGTCTTTATCCACAGCCGTGTTGTTTAAGTAGTGCACATTAAGTGTGGCTGCATTTTTTGATGACAGCAGAAGCTTAAAAAATGTAGAATAATTATCCAAACAAATAGTCACAAATAAATGGGAAAAACCCCCCCAGATGAATTGCTTAGCACTAATTTTAGCCTATTAGTCCTCATGCACTGAAAGACCCTTTGAGACAATCAAAAGCTTGAAAAAAGTGGAAAAGACTCTGACACGGATGGTCCTTTGGGCAGTCATTCTTCTCCAAGGAAGACCAGGAAGAAAAAGCCGCGCAAGTACTGGGACGTGGCTCCTCCGGGCTTTCAGCATGTCACTCCTCTGCAGTACAAAGCCATGCAAGGCAGGTGCCATCTTGCTGATGACATCACATGCATGCATATTTATAAGTGGCTGTGGAAATATGCAAATTAGTTGTGGGTGAAATACGGCTGCCCTCGAGCGCCAAAGTTTGGCGGTAGTTAGTTAACATCCTTGCATTTTTCTTGTTTTGCAGCTGCCGGTCACATGTCAAACACAGCCCTGCTGGCAACTACCCATGCCGCCGCAGTGCCCGGTATGACCGCTCCGCCGCTTCCGGTGGCCGTGGTAGGAAACCAGATGACCAGACAAGCCCGCCGCCTCTACGTGGGGAACATTCCCTTCGGGGTCACCGAGGTCACTGCGCTCTTCCCGTTCAGACGAATCATTTCATTGACCCTCGTCTTGATTGTGGCTTTTGTTGCCGAGCAGGAGTCCATGGCCAACTTCTTCAACGCTCAGATGAGACTAGCTGGCCTCTCGCAGACCCCCACCAATCCTGTCCTGGTCGTGCAGATCAACCAGGACAAGAACTTTGCCTTCCTAGAGGTACGTGGGTGAGTGCGTGATGTGAATATGACCTGAGTTTGTGACATGAATATTTTACTTGTTAAAGTGTCAACTACATCCACGTATTAGAACAGATGAAATGTGTTTATAATAGGGGTGTCAGGCTATAATTTTTTTTCATCGCATGCAATAGTTACCAGCAATAGTTAACTCATGATTAATCACACATTTTGTATCAGTTCTAAATGTACAATAACATGTACAAAAAATATATTTTTTTCTCTAGGTTTTCATACTATTGTTAACATATAAGTGGGAAAAAAAAGTTAAACTAATACAAATATGGCTGCATCTTTTAGTCATTGATACAGTCATTTCATAGTAATTCATAAAATTGAGTTAAAATTAAAAATATGTTCTGTACTGTAAAGAACAAGCGTGATATTGATTTGTGTTGCGGTCATTTTTCTGCCACTAGATGACATAATTGCATTTGTAAGACATTGGTGACAGCTAAGTGCATTTTTCTTTTCATATTAAGAACTATCTAATCTTTAACATGAAGTAACTTGTGAAATTCTGCACATTTTTTAAATTGTGAAATACAACTTGACCCCAATCTCTACATATATATGCATTATTATTAGGTTTATTGATAGATGGAATAAGAACTCCACTTTTGTTCCAAGTTCAGACCACTTTATTCCGCTGCACTTCGCTCCCACCACCGTTACCCCCCACAGTCCAACACTCGCTCTCCCCCAAGAGCCCACTTGGCATAAAAGAAGTAGCACTGCCCCTTTGCGGTGTGGCATGTAAAGGTTATTAAATTGAACAACATTTATTACTGCTAAATTTTGGCATGGACGCGTCTGCTGCATTGCGACTGGAATTCCCCCAGGACAGGCTTTCCAAGTAAGGGGCGGTCATTAATCACGCATTGAAAACAATTAGTGGCGTTAAAAGAACTTTAAATTAACTCAAAATTAACACACTAATTTTGGCACTCCAAATGTATATTTTAGGGGAAAACCATCAGCATAGAATAAATTATGTTCGACTGTCTTCTGAATGAGGAGTTTACATTTATAACATGACTGTTATGTTAGCACAGCTTAACGTACGGCATATTTGTTTTGTGTTGCAGTTCCGCTCGGTGGATGAGACCACGCAGGCCATGGCGTTCGACGGGATTATTTTTCAAGGTCAGTCCTTGAAGATTCGCCGGCCTCATGATTACCGTCCGCTACCTGGCCTCTCGGAGCAGCCTGCCTTCCACATGCCAGGTGGGTCGCGCTGGACGACACACGTGATAATGAGGTTTGTTGACTTTGTTGTTGTGTTGTGTTTAGGCGTCGTGTCCACAGTGGTTCCCGATTCTCCTCACAAGCTCTTCATCGGAGGTCTGCCCAACTACCTGAATGACGACCAGGTACAGGTGGCAAAAAGTTCTCACACTCTATACAAGTGCAGATACTAAGACTCTGGTAAATGTAGATATACACACTCAACTCCTGTACTCAAGTAAAAGTAAAAAAATGCACAGACTGTGTAATTATTTTTGTACAAAAGTAAAATAACAAATGTTTAAACGAAGTCAATTACGATGGTGCCTTGACAATTATAGAGTGACCCAACTTCAAAGTTTTCTTGCGGCACAATTCATCATTTGGATGACTTTTTGCTTTAACTTAATTAAAATGACTTGTTAAATGCTCATGTTTGCGTTTAAAAATACCCCACTATAAATATGTTGTTACTTCACTGCATAACAGATGAATATGCTGCCCACTACTGGAAATCGTAAGCTTGTAAGACCAAGAACCACAGATTTTTCAAATAAAAATAACTATAAAATATACAATGCACTATAAAAAATAAAGATACAATGTGCATCAAAGAAGCTGGGCATTGCACTGCTAGCTTATTGACTAATATTTTATTTATTTAAAATAATCAATACAGTACTTTTTCTGTCTTTTTTTTCTTCTTCTTCTTTTTTTTATTTTTATTTTTTACAGTATTTTTTTTTGTAGTTTTGAGCTTCACAATTGTAAATTGTGTTCATGAAGTTTGGAAATGCAAAGTGTAGTTTGTACTGTGAAGCTTCTTAGTGCCCATGTTGTTGTGTGTTTAACTGCATCCAAATGAACTCATTCTTGTTTCTGTTTGATCCCCCAGCGAGACTCCCGTGACATCTTTAAGTCAGCAATTATATTTTGTTGACTATCATCCCCATCCTCATCCGCATCATCATCCTCATACTCATCATCATCATCAAAGTAAGCTCCAGTCATTTGTAGCTCCTCGCCATCTTATTTTTGGGACTCCTCAGACACTAAATGAAAAGGGATATATATATATATATTATATATATATATATATATATATATATATATATATATATATATATATATATACATACACAGGGTTGGGAGGGTTACTTTTAAAATGTAATCCGTTACAAGTTACCTGCTAAAAAATGTAGTTAGTAACGTAATTACGTACCCATCATATTAAAGTGATGTAGCTGGATTACTTTTGCATTACTCCAATATTGAGTATGCTCATGAAGACAAAATAAAAATAAATATCACCACAATATATTCTATACATTGTGGCCCTGCTATTTGCGGGTGATAGGGACCTGGGCAGCCTACAAATAGCAAACATCCTTGTGTAATTAAAAAGCATGTAGGCTATTGATTGAAGGCCATATGCTGTTTTTGAACTGTCACTGAAAGCAACCACACCTCACAGTTTGATAGATAGATAGATAGATATTTAGAAGTAATCATGACGCAGCATTTGTTGTCTGCAGGTGAAGGAGCTGCTGACGTCGTTCGGGGCCGCTTAAGGCCTTCAACCTGGTGAAGGACAGCGCCACCTCGCTGTCCAAAGGTTACGCCTTCTGCGAGTATATTGACGTGGGCGCCACGGACCAGGTAAGCATAGGAAGCTGACCCGACTCGACTCGACCGTGCACGATGCCACTCGTGTTCTCCTCGCCAGGCGGTGTCCGGACTCAACGGCATGCAGCTGGGAGACAAGAAGCTCATCGTGCAAAGAGCCAGTGTGGGAGCCAAAAACGCCAATCTGGTAAGTGATTTTGATTCCGTCCATTGCCTCATTTTACATTCACTGCATTGTCCTCATGCGAGCTCCAGAATGTGATTTCCGTCCTTGCGTCCCCAGCAGCCCTCCATCACCGAGGTGCCGGTGATGCTCCAAGTGCCAGGTCTGCAGCGCGTGCAGAGTTGCGGTGGGGTGGCCACCCAGGTTCTGTGTCTGCTCAACATGGTCGTGCCCGATGAGCTGACAGACGACGACGACTATCAGGAAATCCTGGACGACAT